>NC_092049.1:108827091-109127091 GCF_003086295.3 Arachis hypogaea
TATGCTGAATGTGGTAATATGAATGTTGATAATGATTGCTAATATTGAGGTTAATTGATGAGGAGTATGAATGTTGATTTTGATGACTATTGTTGGAGGATGTGAGTATTTTGAGGATAATGTGAAGAATGAACATTTAGATGGATTTGGTTAATGTAGATATTTTTTAGTGATGGTTATTGAAATGGATGAGAATTTGTAGTGGTTTTTGATGTTGTTGTTGGTTGATGATGATAATGAGTATTTAAGATAGTTTTGGATGTTGATGATTAAGGGTTTTGATGGTGTTGAATGGTGTAATTGGAATATTATGGATGGTTGAGTTGGGAGAGGAATGGTATAGACTTTTATGTTGTTTTGGTATTGTTTGGGTTGTGACTAGTTTGGTTTTGAATTGGGAGTTTTGGTAAAATTGAGGTTTTGAGACTTTTGGTAAAAACAGATTTTTGGTGAACTCTGACGGAACATAACTTGAGCCTCAGCTTTCAAAATTTTTTGAAATTTACTTTAAATTTAAGTTCATTGAAAAATCTTTAATGGATATAAATTTTGTAGGAAATGAATTTTTGTAGAGGAAGTTATGATCATTCAAAGTTTTGGTGTCAAAATCTAAATTCTGTGCATGCTGCAGAATTTGTGATTTCTGGTTTGTATGCATACGCACACACAGGGGAAGGCTTGCTGTTGAGAGCGCTAGCACGACCTGTGCGCGCACACAACCAATGAAGTTTGGCAACCTGTGCGCACACACATGTTGGGAGGTGCACTCTGTTAAGGGCGTTCGCACGCCTTGTGCGGATGAACAGAGTTAAAATTTTACTACCTGTGCATACGCACACCTCTATGCGTATGCACACATTTTGAAAATCTTCCAGGGCGTGTGCACGCACACCCTTGTACGTACGCACATGCCCTGTTTTTCAATTAAAATCTTATTTTTAACTGTTTCACCTTCCCAACAAGCTTGCAAACTTCTGTGACACCTATTTAAGACTTTTTGGCTTGTTTTTGAATGTAAAACAAATAGAAGGTCTTGAGTGGAATTATCTGGGTATTACCTTTAAAAGTTAAAGAATGAAGGTTTAGGTTTCTGATGTATTGAGGATGAGTTTAGATGAGAGAGAAGGAAGAATAGTGAACTTGGTGAATTTCTGACAACGAATTGAGAAACTAATGAACTAATGAGTTCGAAATGGAAATTATGAATTGATGATGGTTGTGATGAGTGAAGGACTCAAAAAGGAATGAGGATCTTGATGAATGTTGAGAGTGTGTCAGGCACTATATCCTTGGGTTAAGTGTGGTGGTAATTCAAAGAGGAATGATGATCTTGTTGAATGTTGAGAGTGTGCCAGGCACTATATTCTTGGGTTAACTATGATAGTGTGCAGGGTATTCTATCCTTGGGATTGAATTATGATTGATAATTTTTTCTGCTGCAAGAGTGTGCCAGGCACTATATCCTTGGGTTGCACATGCGAGTGTGCCCGGCACTATATCCATGGGTGAATAGAGTGTGTCCGGCACTATATTCGTGGGTCAATAGAGTGTGCCCGGCACTATATCTGTGGGCGTGGCAGAAAAGCTACATCTGAAAGGATGTGTCGGATTGGCATTTATAGACCGACAAGTGATATCACGAGCCAATAGGACAGGCATTCATCATATGCATCTCTTATGTGCTTGTTTGCTTTGATTACTTGAGTTTGCCTAATTGTGTAATATGCCTACTTGCTTCTTGAATTACTTGTTATATATGATTACTACCTGTGTTTTACTTGCTTGCATTATCTGTGATTGTCTGGTGCTAAGGAGGTTAGGTAGGTGGTAGCGATGGGATCGCACGGAGATTAGGTTGGCGAAGGCTGTGAGATATAGCAGTGTGATTAGTATTAGTTTGAAATTCCCTAAGTTTAGATAACCCTATTTACGGTTTATGGTTTAAGTTATTTATTTTGTTAAGGCTTGGATATTCTATATCGATGTGAAGTTCTAAGATTACCATCGGCGTCACGGAACCTTATATCTTACATTATTGGGCACTGTTACCATACTGAGAAACTTCAGTTCTTATACCATATTCTGTTGTTGTTTTTCAGATGCAGGTCGCGACCCACCTCGGTGAGTTGCTTGACGGTGACAGAGCGGAGGATCTTTATCATGTTTTTGGAGTCCTTTGATTTATTTTTATTAGTACTCTCACTTTTGTATTTATTTTGCCTTAGAGGCTTACTTTGAGAGAGAGATATTGTATAAGCTGTTTTACTTTCAAAATTCTGTATGTCTGTATTTAATTAGTCGTCCTAAACTCCGTAGGCTTAGACTAGTATCTTATGATTATTATACTCTTATATAACTATATATATCTTGCTATCTCACATAATGGATCTTGTCTTTTACGCTTGTAGTTTCGTGTGAACGTTCGCGCTTTATAATCATATTTGAGCTTATTTTCTCCATCGGGCTTCTCGAATTATTACTCATATATATATATATATATATATATATATATATATATATATATATATGTATATATGTATGTATGTATGTATGTATGTTTGTATGTATGTATGTATGTATGTATAAGTCATAGATTTGTCGTAACCTTTGATTAAACTTTGCTTTACCGCATGAGGTAAGGCTTATGGTAATCAGGGTATTATATTTAGTGGTATCAGAGCGGTTCGTCCTCGTGAGCCTGAGGGATGGACCGATTGTGCTTTATTGTATACTCTATGTCTTTTTCTTTCATGCTAGTTAGGTTAGTTGTTTGATATATGCATAGCATGCTTGTTTGTGAGTGCCGTTTAGGGATAATTGAAACACTAGGCTTTTGATATTAAGACTGATCACCTTGATATAGATTGATTGGTGTAGACAGGAACCCTAATGGCCACTCGCGGACGAGGTCGTACGCGTTCACGAGGAGAGAATAAGAATGAGCAACTGGCCGATAACCATGCCGAGTTCATGGCGGCAATGGCGAATCTTGCAAACACCATGGAGGCAAATGTTGCTGCGATGCTACAAGCTGTGCAGAGGTTAGGCCAACCGGCTTGAAACGGAAACGGAGATGGAAACGGGAACGATAATACGGAAGGAAATGGTGATAACATGGGAGGTGCTCCGATGACCTTGGCTACTTTTCTCAAGTTTCATCCGTCAAGTTTCAGATGTTCAACCAACCCTACAGAAGCGGATAATTGGTTTCAAGCCATGGAGCGTGCGTTACAAGCACAGCATGTTCCGATCAACCAGTGTGTGGAGTTTGCTGCGTATCAGCTTTTGGGAGAGGCTCAGCACTGGTGGCAAGGAGAGTGCCAGTTGCTGTAACTTCCGAATGCAAAAATTCCTTGGGATGTATTCCAGACAGCTTTCTACAAGAAGTACTTTTCTAAATCTTCTAGGGAAGCGAAGGAGATGGAGCTTATGCAGCTGAAGCAAAGTTTCTTGTCTGTGGCGGACTATACAAGCCGATTTGAGGAGCTCTGTAGGTTCTCTATGGCGTGTCAGGGTGCCCCGGAGACCTATGAAAGTTGAAAGTGCATTAATTATCAAAGAGGCTTGAAGGATAACATCATGACTGCTGTTGCTCCTTTGGAGATTCTGACCTTCTCCGATCTTGTGAAAAAGGCGAGAGTAGTTGAGGAATATACAAGAACGGTAGCCTCGTCAAAGGACACTGGTACGCGGAATCGTGATTACACTTTAATTATGTAAAATTCATTGCTCTTTCTTTCCCTGGAAATGGCGCCAAAAACATGATGCCAAGACCATGGTTCACAACTCCGTGTAACTGACCAGCAAGTGCACTGGGTCATCCAAGTAATACCTTACGTGAGTAAGGGTCGAATCCCACGGAGATTGTCGGTATGAAGCAAGCTATGGTCACCTTGCAAATCTCAGTTAGGCAGATATAAATTGATAATGGTGTTTTCGAATAATAAATAATATAATAGGGATAGAGGTACTTATGTAAATCATTGGTGAGAATTTCAGATAAGCGAATGGAGATGCTTTTCGTTCCTCTGAACCTCTGCTTTCCTGCTATCTTCATCCAGTCAGTCTTGCTCCTTTCCATGGCTGGCTTTATGTGATACATCACCATTGTCAATGGCTACTTTCGGTCATCTCTCGGGAAAATGATCCAATGCCCTGTCACGGCACGGCTAATCGTCTGGAGGCATCACCCTTGTCAATGGCTTCATCTTATCCTCTCAGTGAAAATGATCAACGCACCCTGTCACGGCACGGCTATTCATCTGTCGGTTCTCGATCATGCTGGAATAAGATTTACTATCCTTTTGCATCTGTCACTAACCCCCTGCAATCGCGAGTTAGGAGCTCGTCACAGTCATTCATTCATTGAATCCTACTCGGAATACCACAGACAAGGTTTAGACTTTCCGGATTCTCTTGAATGCCGCCATCATTCTAGCTTACGCCACGAAGATTCTGGTTAGGAGATCTAAGAGATACTCATTCAATCTAATGTAGAACGGAAGTGGTTGTCAGGCACGCATTCATAGGGAATGATGATGATTGTCACGTTCATCACATTCAGGTTGAAGAGCGAATGAATATCTTAGAAGCGAAATAAGATGAATTGAATAGAAAACAGTAGTACTTTGCATTAATCTTTGAGGAACAGCAGAGCTCCACACCTTAATCTATGGGGTGTAGAAACTCTACCGTTGAAAATACATAAGTGAAGGGTCCAGGCATGGCCGAATGGCCAGCCCCTCTGATCTAAGAACCAGGCGTCCAAAGATGTCAAATACAATAGTGAAATGTCCTATTTATAATAAACTAGCTACTAGGGTTTACAAGAGTAAGTAATTGATGCATAAATCCACTTCCGGGGCCCACTTGGTGTGTGCTTGGGCTGAGCTTTGAGTGTTGCACGTGTAGAGGTCCTTCTTGGAGTTGAACGCCAGCTTTTGTGCCAGTTTGGGCGTTCAACTCTGGTTTTGGATCCTTTTCTGGCGCTGGACGCCAGAATTGGGCAGAAAGCTGGCGTTGAACGCCAGTTTACATCGTCTATTCTTTGCCAAAGTATGAACTATTATATATTGCTGGAAAGCTCTGGATGTCTACTTTCCAACGCAATTGGAAGCGCGCCATTTCGAATTCTGTAGCTCCAGAAAATTCACTTTGAGTGCAGGGAGGTCAGAATCCAACAGCATCAGCAGTCCTTCTTCAACCTCTGAATCTGATTTCTGCTCAAGTCCCTCAATTTCAGCCAGAAAATACTTGAAATCACAGAAAAACACACAAACTCATAGTAAAGTCCAGAAATGTGAATTTAACATAAAAACTAATGAAAACATCCCTAAAAGTAACTAGACCTTACTAAAAACATACTAAAAACAATGTCAAAAAGCGTATAAATTATCCGCTCATCACAACACCAAACTTAAATTGTTGCTTGTCCCCAAGCAACTGAAAATCAAATAGGATAAAAAGAAGAGAATATAATATAAATTCCAAACTATCAATGAAACATAGCTCCAATCAGATGAGCGGGACTTATAGCTTTTTGCCTCTTGAATAGTTTTGGCATCTCACTCTATCCATTGAGGTTCAGAATGATTGGCTTCTATAGGAACTCAGAGTTCAGATAGTGTTATTGATTCTCCTAGTTCAGTATGATGATTCTTGAACACAACTTCTTTATGAGTCTTGGCCGTGGCCCTAAGCACTTTGTTTTCCAGTATTACCACTGGATACATAAATGCCACAGACACATAATTGGGTGAACCTTTTCAGATTGTGACTCAGCTTTGCTAAAGTACCCAATTAGAGGTGTCCAGGGTTCTTAAGCACACTCTTCTTTTGCTTTGGACCTTGACTTTAACCGCTCAGTCTCAAGTTTTCACTTGACACCTACACGCCACAAGCACATGGTTAGGGACAGCTTGGTTTAGCCGCTTAGACCAGGATTTTATTCCTTTAGGCCCTCCTATCCACTGATGCTCAAAGCCTTGGGATCCTTTTTATTTACCCTTGCCTTTTGGTTTTGAGGGTTATTGGCTTTTTTCTCTTGCCTCTTGGTTTTAAGAGCTTTGGCTTTTTCTGCTTGCTTTTTCTTTCTATTTTTTTTCGCCTATATATATATTTTTTTTCTGCAAGCTTTGTTTTTTGCTGCTTTTTCTTGCTTCAAGAATCATTTTTATGATTTTTCAGATTATCAAATAACATGTCTCCTAGTCATCATTCTTTCAAGAGCCAACATATTTAACATTCTTAAACAACAACTTCAAAAGACATATGCACTGTTCAAGCATACATTCAGAAAACAAGAAGCATTGTCACCACATCAATATAATTAAACTAAGTTCAAGGATAAATTTGAAACTCATGTACTTCTTGTTCTTTTGAATTAAAACATTTTTCATTTAAGAGAGGTGATGGATTCATAGGACATTCATAACTTTAAGACATAGTTACTAACTACTAATGATCATGTAATGAAGACACAAACACAGATAAGCACATAACATAGAAAACGAAAAAATAGAAGAAATAAGAACAAGGAATGAATCCACCTTAGTGATGGTGGCATTTCCTTCTTGAGGAACCAATGATGTCCTTGAGCTCTTCTATGTCTCTTCCTTGTCTTTGTTGCTCCTCCCTCATTGCTTTTTGATCTTCTCTTATTTCATGAAGGATGATGGAGTGCTCTTGATGTTCCACCCTTAATTGTCCCATGTTGGAACTTAATTCTCCTAGGGAGGTGTTGATTTGCTCCTAATATTTATGTGGAGGGAAGTGCATCCCCTGAGGTATCTCAGGGATTTCTTGATTTGCAGCCACATGTTCTACCACTGAGCAATAGACCCTTGAGATGAATCTTTCCATCTCCCATGACTCGGAGGTGGAAGCCTTTGTCTTCCCTTCCCCTCTTTTAGAGGTTTAGGTGCCATCAATGGTAATGGAAAAACAAAAAAGCTTATGCTTTTACCACACCAAACTTGGAATGTTGCTCGCCCTCGAGCAAAAGAAGAAGGAATAGAAGAAGCAGAAGATATGGAGGAGATGGAGGGATGTGTGTATGGATGTGAGTGGTGGATGGAAAACAGAAGGGATGGTCATGAATGGAAAGATAGAGGGTGAGGTGAGTGGGGATCCTGTGGGGTCCACAGATCTTGAGGTGTCAAGGCATTTACATCCCTGCACCAATTTAGGCATGCAAAATGCCCTTGCACACAACTCTGGGCGTTCAGCGCCAGGTTGGTGCCCATTTTGGGTGTTCAACGCCCATTTGTTGCCATTTCTGGCGTTGAACGCCAGAACCATGCTTGTTTTGGGCGTTCAGCGCCAGGATGTTGCCCATTTTGGGCGTTTAGCGCCAGAACCATGCTCTGTTTTGGCGTTGAACGCCAGGCAGATGCTTCCTCCAGGGTGTGATTTTTCTTCTGCTGTTTTTGATTCTGTTTCCAATTTTTTTGTTTATTTTGTGACTCCACATGATCATGAACCTATAAAGACATATAACTAAGAGAAATATAGTTAGATAAATAAAAATTGGGTTGCCTCCCAACAAGCGCTTCTTTAATGTCAATAGCTTGACAGTGGGCTCTCATGGAGCCTCACAGATGTTCAGAGCATTGTTGAGACTCCCCAACACCAAACTTAGAGTTTGACTGTGGGGGCTTTGTTTGACTCTGCTTTGAGAAAGCTTTTTATGCTTCCTCTCCATGGATACAGAGAGAGATCCTTGAGTTGTAAACACAAGGTTATCCTCATTCAATTGAAGGATTAATTCTCCTCTGTCCACATCAATCACAGCTCTTGCTGTGGCTAGGAAAGGTCTTCCAAGGATGATGGATTCATCCTCTTCCTTTCCAGTATCCAGGACTATGAAATCAGCAGGGATGTAAAGGCCTTCAACCTTTACTACCTTCAACCTTTACTAACACGTCCTCTACTTGTCCATAAGCCTGTTTTCTTGAATTGTCTGCCATCTCTAATGAGATTTTAGCAACTTGCACCCCATAGATTCCCAGTTTCTCTATTACAGAGAGGGGCATGAGGTTTATTCCTGAACCAAGATCACACAGAGCCTTAAAGATCATGTTGCCTATGGTACAAGGTATTATGAACTTTCCAGGATCCTGTCTCTTCTAAGGCAATGTCAGTTGATCCAGATCACTTAGTTCATTGATGAACAAGGGAGGTTCATCTTCCCATGTTTCAATACCAAATAATTTGGCATTCAGCTTCATGATTGCACCAAGGAACTTGGCAGTTTGCTCTTCAGTAACATCCTCATTCTCTTCAGAAGAGGAATACTCATCAGAGCTCATGAAGGGCATAAGGAGGTTCAATGGAATCTCTATGGTCTCTAGATGAGCCTCAGAGTCCTTTGGTTCCTCAGAGAGAAGCTCCTTATTGATCACTGGACGTCCCAGGAGGTCTTCCTCCTTGGGATTCACGTCCTCCTCTCCCTCATTGGGTTCAGCCATTTTGGTTATGTCAATGGCCTTGCACTCTCCTTTTGGATTCTCTTCTGTATTGCTTGGGAGAGTACTAGGAGGGATTTCAGTGATCCTTTTACTCAGCTGGCCCACTTGTGCTTCCAAATTTCTAATGGAAGACCTTGTTTCATTCATGAAACTCACAGTGGCCTTAGATAGATCAGAGACTACGTTTGCTAAGTTAGATGAATTCTGCTCAGAATTCTCTGTCTGTTGCTGAGGGGATGATGGAAAAGGCTTGCTATTGCTAAACCTGTTTCTTCCACCATTATTAAAGCCTTGTTGAGGCTTTTGATCCTTCCATGAGAAATTTGGATGATTTCTCCATGATGAATTATAGGTGTTTTCATAAGGTTCACCCATGTAATTTACCTCTGCTATTGCAGGGTTTTCAGGATCATAAGCTTCTTCTTCAGAAGATGCCTCTTGAGTACTGTTGGATGCAGCTTGCATTCCATTCAGACTCTAAGAAATCATATTGACTTGCTGAGTCAATATTTTGTTCTGAGCCAATATGGCATTCAGAGTATCAACTTCAAGAACTCCCTTCTTCATAGGCGTCCCATTACTCACAGGATTCCTCTCAGAAGTGTACATGAACTGGTTATTAGCAACCATGTCAATGAGTTCTTGAGCTTCTGCAGGCGTTTTCTTTAGGTGAATGGATCCACCTGCAGAGGTATCCAATGACATCTTTGATAGCTCAGATAAACCATCATAGAATATATCCAGGATGGTCCATTCTGAAAGCATGTCAGTAGGACACTTTTTGGTCAGTCCTTTGTATCTCTCCCAGGCTTCATAGAGGGATTCACCTTCTTTCTATTTGAAGGTTTGAACATCCACTCTAAGCTTGCTCAGCTTTTGAGGAGGAAAGAACTTGGCTAAGAAAGCCGTGACCAGCTTATCCCAAGAGTTCAGGCTATCTTTAGGTTGAGAGTCCAACCATATTCTAGCTTTGTCTCTTACAGCAAAAGGGAAAAGCATGAGCCTGTAGACTTCAGGATCTACTCCATTAGTCTTAACAGTATCACATATCTGCAAGAATTCAGTTAAGAACTGAAAAGGATCTTCAGATGGAAGTCCATGAAACTTGCAGTTCTGCTGCATCAGAGAAACTAATTGAGGTTTTAGCTCAAAGTTGTTTGCTCCAATGGCAGGAATGGAGATGCTTCTTCCATGTAAATTGGAATTAGGTGCAATAAAGTCACCAAGCATCCTCCTTGCATTATTATTATTTTCGGCTGCCATCTCCTCTTCCTGTTCGAAAATTTCTGAAAGGTTATCTCTGGATTGTTGTAATTTAGCTTCTCTTAATTTTCTCTTCAGAGTCCTTTCAGGTTCTGGATCTGCTTCAAAAAGAATGTTCTTGTCCTTGCTCCTGCTCATATGACAAAGAAGAGGGCACAGAAAAATAATAATAATAGAGATCCTTTATACCACAGTATAGGGATCCCTTTGTGAGTGGAAGAAAAGAGGGAGACAAAGAATGTAATGTAATGGAAGAAACACAACTGTGAGGAGAGCAGAGATGTGAGATGAGGAGATGTTAGTAGATGAATAAATAAATAGAACAAGATGGGAGAGGGAGAATTTTCGAAAATAATTTTTGAAAAAGGGTTAGTGATTTTTGAAAATAGTTTTTGAAAAAGGTTAGTAATTTTTCGAAAATAAAAAATAATTAGTTAATTAAAAAGAAATTTTTGAAAAAGGGGGAAGATATTTTCGAAAATTAGAGAGAGAGAGTTAGTTAGGTAGTTTTGAAAAAGATAAGAAACAAACAAAAAGTTAGTTAGTTAGTTGAAACAAATTTTGAAAATCAATTTTGAAAAGATAGGGAGTTAGGAAGTTAGAAAAGATATTTTGAAATCATATTTTTGAAAAAGATGAGATAAGAAGATATTTTTGAAAAGATATGATTGAAATTAGTTTTTGAAAAAGATTTGATTTTTAAAATCTCAATTAATGACTTGATTCACAAGAAATCAAAAGATATGATTCTAGAACTTAAAGTTTGAATCTTTCTTAACAAGTAAGTAACAAACTTGAAATTTTTGAATCAAAATATTAATTGGTGATGTTATTTTCGAAAATTTGATATAAAAATAAGAAAAATATTTTTGAAATTTTCGAAAATAACTAAGAAATTTGAAAAAGATTTGATTTTTTGAAAAAGATTTTGAAAAAGGTGAGATTTTTAAATTGAAAATTTTGATTTGACTCATGAAAATAACTAGATTTTTTTTTTAAAAAATTTTGAAAAAGTCAAATCTCATTTTTGAATTTATGAGAGAGAAAAAAGGGAAAGATATTTTTTTATTTTTGAATTTTTATGATGAGAGAGAAAAACATGAAAATGATTCAATGCATGAGATTTTTAGATCAAAACATGTGATGCATGCAAGAATGCTATGAATGTCAAGATGAACACCAAGAACACTATGAAGATCAAGATGAACATCAAGAACTTATTTTTGAAAAATTTTTAATGCAAAGGAAACATGCAAGACACCAAACTTAGAATTCTTTAATGCTTAGGCACTAAGAATTCAAGAATGCATATGAAAAATAAGAAAAGACACAAAACATGCAAATGCAAAGATCAAACAAGAAGACTTACCAAGAACAACTTGAAGATCATGAAGAACACTATGAATTCATGAGAATTTTTGAAAAATGCAAGATGCACATGCAATTGACACCAAACTTATAACATGACTCAAGACTCAAACAAGAAACACAAAATATTTTTTATTTTTATGATTTTATGATTTTTTTGTATTTTTATTTTAAAATTTTCGAAAATCATTTTGAAAAAAAAAAGAAAAATAAGGATTCCAAAATTTTTAATATGAATTCCAAGAATCTTATGCTCTTTTAGTCTAAAGCTCCAATCAAAGGGTCAGGCATGGCATAATAGCCAGCCAAGCTTTAGCATGCAGCAGGTAGATCATGAACAGCAGCAGGTGGATTAGCACCAACTAGCTTGCTCTTGATAACGAATTGGAAGCCTCAGTCTAAAGGAATTTAGACATGGCTTTACAGCCAGCCAGGCTCCACATGCTTCATGAAACACCAGAATTCATTCTTAAAAATTTTGGATAAAATTATAAAATTTTTGAAAACATTTTTATTTTAAAATAATTTTTTTTTCGAAAACAAAGGAAAAATTTTTGAAAGATTTTTGAAAAGAAAACGAAAAGAAAGTTACCCAATCTGAGCAACAAGATGAACCGTCAGTTGTCCAAACTCGAACAATCCCCAGCAACGGCGCCAAAAACTTGGTACGCGGAATCGTGATTACACTTTAATTATGTGAAATTCATTGCTCTTTCTTTCCCTGGAAATGGCGCCAAAAACATGATGCCAAGACCATGGTTCACAACTCCGTGTAACTGACCAGCAAGTGCACTGGGTCGTCCAAGTAATACCTTACGTGAGTAAGGGTCGAATCCCACGGAGATTGTCGGTATGAAGCAAGCTATGGTCACCTTGCAAATCTCAGTTAGGCAGATATAAATTGATAATGGTGTTTTCGAATAATAAATAATAGAATAGGGATAGAGGTACTTATGTAAATCATTGGTGAGAATTTCAGATAAGCGAATGGAGATGCTTTTCGTTCCTCTGAACCTCTGCTTTCCTGCTATCTTCATCCAGTCAGTCTTGCTCCTTTCCATGGCTGGCTTTATGTGATACATCACCATTGTCAATGGCTACTTTCGGTCATCTCTCGGGAAAATGATCCAATGCCCTGTCACGGCACGGCTAATCGTCTGGAGGCATCACCCTTGTCAATGGCTTCATCTTATCCTCTCAGTGAAAATGATCAACGCACCCTGTCACGGCACGGCTATTCATCTGTCGGTTCTCGATCATGCTGGAATAAGATTTACTATCCTTTTGCATCTGTCACTAACCCCCTGCAATCGCGAGTTAGGAGCTCGTCACAGTCATTCATTCATTGAATCCTACTCGGAATACCACAGACAAGGTTTAGACTTTCTGGATTCTCTTGAATGCCGCCATCATTCTAGCTTACGCCACGAAGATTCTGGTTAGGAGATCTAAGAGATACTCATTCAATCTAATGTAGAACGGAAGTGGTTGTCAGGCACGCATTCATAGGGAATGATGATGATTGTCACGTTCATCACATTCAGGTTGAAGAGCGAATGAATATCTTAGAAGCGAAATAAGATGAATTGAATAGAAAACAGTAGTACTTTGCATTAATCTTTGAGGAACAGCAGAGCTCCACACCTTAATCTATGGGGTGTAGAAACTCTACCGTTGAAAATACATAAGTGAAGGGTCCAGGCATGGCCGAACGGCCAGCCCCTCTGATCTAAGAACCAGGCGTCCAAAGATGTCAAATACAATAGTGAAATGTCCTATTTATAATAAACTAGCTACTAGGGTTTACAAGAGTAAGTAATTGATGCATAAATCCACTTCCGGGGCCCACTTGGTGTGTGCTTGAGCTGAGCTTTGAGTGTTTCACATGTAGAGGTCCTTCTTGGAGTTGAACGCCAGCTTTTGTGCCAGTTTGGGCGTTCAACTCTGGTTTTGGATCCTTTTCTGGCGCTGGACGCCAGAATTGGGCAGAGAGCTGGCGTTGAACGCCAGTTTACGTCGTCTATTCTTGGCCAAAGTATTGACTATTATATATTGCTGGAAAGCCCTGGATGTCTACTGTCCAACACAATTGGAAGCGCGCCATTTCGAGTTCTGTAGCTCCAGAAAATTCACTTTGAATGCAGGGAGGTCAGAATCCAACAGCATCAGCAGTCCTTCTTCAACCTCTGAATCTGATTTCTGCTCAAGTCCCTCAATTTCAGCCAGAAAATACCTGAAATCACAGAAAAATATACAAACTCATAGTAAAGTCCAGAAATGTGAATTTAACATAAAAACTAATGAAAACATCCCTAAAAGTAACTAGATCCTACTAAAAACATACTAAAAACAATGTCAAAAAGCGTATAAATTATCCGCTCATCAGACACTCATGAAGGAAACACTAATCGAGGACGTGGCGATTACCTTGGACCAATGGGACAGAATTTTAAAGGAAATGGACACACTCTTCAGCATCTTTGAGGTCAATGGGATTTCAGAAGAAACGACAATGCTCAGTTCCACATGGCAAAGGAAAATGGTCGATGCTATACCTGTGGATTTCCAGGGCACCTTGCTAAGGACTGTCATTGAGGGAGGAACCAAGATGTGGGTAGGAGTCAACAACCAGCTCGAGATTTCACTATGAATGTAGAAGAGGCGATGGAATCGGATCTGCTGTAAGAGGTAAGCACATAAAGTTGATGTGATATGTTATTAGGATCCAGTTGCCTTAGTTTTATCCTATGGAAGGTTGTCGTAAGTTTGGTCGGACCTAGAGAATTGTTAGAGGGACCGATGGAGAAGGGGGTTTTGATGCATGTAGCTGAGTAATCCGGATTCTTAAATGATGATAAATCAAAGTGGACATACTGGAATGGTTACTGGGCATGACTAGAAATCGTGTCGACCCCCTGTATGGGTGATGGGTGCGGTTCAGCACTAGTGGCAACGGAAGTACCGACTGACGCTTTTACGGTTTATAACTATGATTTTGCGGTTTTAAGGTTTAGAATGATTTTCAAATCTGGTTCGGAACTTTGGTTTAAATAAATTGGTTTTGAAACTAAGTCAAAATTCTTAGTTTGAATAATATGGTTTACAGAAAAAGTGAGTTCCGAGATTTTCTTAATTTCTGAATTTGGTTTGACATTTGACTTATCAAAAAGGGATTCAAATTGAAAAGTTATGATTTAAGGATTTTAATGAATTTAAGAAAATCATGATTTAAACTAATTGATTTACGAAGAAATAATTTTTGAATCTTTTGAAAAAGCTTTGATATTGAAAAGGTTTAGATTGAACTTATTTTGAAGCTTTTGAAAAATATTACAAAAGCGGTATTTGATTTAAAGGAAAAATCTCTATTCGAGGTAGTGGAGTGAGTCGGACTCTTAGTGACAAATAATCAGAGTGACGCAGCGGAAGGCGAGAGAGAACATTGACACGGTAGGACGCTTCGAGGAAGATATATTGCGTGATTCAAATTTTCGAGGGCGAAAATTTTTTTTAGGAGGGGAGAATGTAAGAACCAGTTAAATCGCTTTAGTAAAAATAATAATTTTTACGTGCCCGGAATAGATTCAAATTTAGTAGTTTTAATTTGAAAATTTAAAGGCGAAATTTGGTTTCAATGAATTTTACTAAGTTGGAAAATGTATCTTTTTCTAAAAGTTTTCGTAAAAAATGCGTACTAGCGCTCAAGCTGGCAATACCGGCTCTAGTCTATCCAGTACTGCGTATTTTGGAAAATAAGATTTTGAAAGTTGATTTATTGTTTTGAAAGGATAAAAAATAATTTAGAATCGAAAACCGGGCGCTAATCTTAAAGGTTTTGGCCCAAAGTGGGCCAAACGGACCAAAAACACTTAGCGAGTTGGACCAGGCCCAAGTGGGCCCAAGTCCGACATATATATGCCCTAACTAATGAGCTTTGAGCTTATTTTCCAGCCCAGAGAGAGAGAGAGAGAGAGAGAGAGAGAGAGAGAGAGAGAGAGAGAGAGAGAGAGAGAGAGAGAGAGAGAGAGAGAGAGGTGCGGTTTGAGAGAAGAGAGGAGAAGAGGTGATGTTACTATTCATCATCACCTTCCGGGAGCGATAACTTGAGCTACGAAACTCCGATTGACAAGCCGTTTGCAGCCACGCGAAGCTCTTGTTGAGCTCTTCATTTCTATAAGAAAATCTGGTAAGAACTCGAAGCTCATACTCCAGTTCCCTGCCCTAGTTTCTATGTATTTTTTGTTATGGTTTTTGAGTAGATTTTGTGGTTTTGGTTGTTTAGGTGATCTCTAGTAGCGGGTAATTGTTGGGAATTGCCCCAATCCTCTTTGTACAAGGTAAAGTTGCTTATAAACCCTTGTGGTGTTATATGTTGTGGTTTCTAGATTTTGATTTTGGTGATATATGTCTTGTTAGTTTGAGCTTTGGTGCTTTCTGGAGTTGTCTTGGCTTTTGATGGTTTCGTGCGTGGAGGATAATCGACCAAGGTATGGTTTCGATTTTCTTTATATAATATGTAATGTTTTTGGACACTTAGGCTAGTTGACCTTAAGATAGGGTTGAATGTTTGGGTGTATGTTTAATTGTATGTAAAATTGATGTTTGATGATAAGTTGTATGGAGGTGGATGAAGAATGTTGTGATTTATTTGTTGTTGATGAGGGATTGATGATATTGATGATGTTGGTTGAGGTTGATGAGCGTGTATGTTGAATGTGGTAATATGAATGTTGATAATGATTGCTGATATTGAGGTTAATTGATGAGGAGTATGAATGTTGATTTTGATGACTATTGATGGAGGATGTGAGTTTTATGAGGATAATGTGATGAATAAATATTTAGATGGATTTGGTTAATGTTGATATTGTTTAGTGATGGTTATTGAAATGGATGAGAATTTGTAGTGGTTGTTGATGTTGTTGTTGGTTGATGATGATTATGGGTGTTTATGATGGTTTTGGATGCTGATGATTAAGGGTTTTGATGGTGCTGAATGGTGTATTTGAGATATTATAGATGGTTGAGTTGGGAGAGGAATGGTATGGACTTTTATGTTGTTTTGGTATTGTTTGGGTTGTGACTAGTTTGGTTTTGGATTGGGAGTTTTAGTAAAATTGTGGTTGAGCCTTTTGGTAAAAACAGATTTTCTGTGAACTTTGATGGGTTATAACTTGAGCCTTAACTTTCAAAATTTGTTGAAATTTACTTTAAATTAAAGTTCATTGAAAAATCTTTAAATGGATATAAAGTTTGTAGGAAATGGATTTTTGTAGAGGAAGTTATGATCATTCAAAGTTTTGGTATCAAAATCTAAATTCTCTGCATGCTGCAGAATTTGTGATTTCTGGTTTGTTTGCGCACGCACAGCCTTGCGCACACACACACCCCTATGAGTTTTTGAACCTGTGCGCATACACAGCCTTGTGCGTACGCACACACAAGAAAAGGCTTGCTGTTGAGAGCACTAGCACGACCTGTGCGCGCACACAACTAACGAAGTTTGGCAACCTGTGCGCACGCATGGGAGGTGCACTCTGTTGAGGGCGTTCGCACGGCTTGTACGGATGAACAGAGTTAAAATTTTACTACCTGTGCGTATGCACACATTTTGAAAATCTTCCTGGGCATACGCACTCACACCCTTGTAAGTACGCACATACCCTGTTTTTCAATTAAAATATTGTTTTTAAATGTTTCACCTTCCCAACAAGCTTGCAAACTTCTGTGACACCTATTTAAGACTTTTTGGCTTGTTTTTGAATGCAAAACATAGAGAAGGTCTTGAGTGGAATTATCTGGGTATTACCTTGAAAATTTAAAGAACAGAGGTTTAGGTTTCTTGTGTATTGAGGATGAGTTTGGATGAGAGAGAAGGAAGAGTAGTGAACTTGGTGAATTTCTGACAACGAATTGAGAAACTAATGAACTAATAAGTTTGAAATGGAAATTATGAATTGATGATGGTTGTGATGAATGGAGGACTCAAAAGGGAATGAGGATTTTGATGAATGTTGAGAGTGTGCCAGGCACTATATCATTGGGTTAAGTGTGGTGGTAATTCAAAGAGGAATGATGATCTTCTTGAATGTTGAGAGTGTACCAGACACTATATCCTTGGGTTAAGTATGATAGTGTGCAGGGTATTTTGTCCCTGGGATTGAATAATGATTGATAATCTTTTCTGCTGCAAAAGTGTGCCAGGTACTATATCCTTGGGTTACGCATGTGAGTGTGCCCGGCACTATATACGTGGGTGAATAGAGTGTGCACGGCACTATATCCGTGGGTCAATAGAGTGTGCCCGAAACTATATCCGTGAGCGTGGCAGAAAAGCTACATCTGAAAGGATGTGTCGGATTGGCATATATAGACCGACAAGTGATATCACGAGCCAATAAGACAGGCATTCATCATATGCATCTCTTATGTGCTTGTTTGCTTTGATTACTTAAGTTTTCTTAATTGTGTAATATGCCTACTTGCTTCTTGAATTACTTGTTATATATGATTACTACCTGTGTTTTACTTGCTTGCATTATCTGTGATTGTCTGGTGCTGAGGAGGTTAGGTAGGCGGTGGCGATGGGATCGCACAGAGGTTAGGTTGGCGAAGGCTGTAGGATACAGCGGTGTGATTAGTATTAGTTAGAAATTCCCTAAGTTTAGATAACCCTGTTTACCGTTTATGGTTTAAGTTATTTATTTTGTTAAGGCTTGGATATTCTATATCGATGTGAAGTTCTAGGATTGCCTTCGGCGTCCCGGAACCTTATATCTTACATTATTGGGAACTGTTACCATACTGAGAACCAAATTCTGTTGTTGTTTTTTAGATGCAGGTCGCGACCCATCTCGGTGAGTTGCTTGACGGTGACAGAGCGGAGGATCTTTATCATGTTTTTGGAGTCCTTTGATTTATTTTTATTAGTACTCTTACTTTTGTATTTATTTTGCCTTAGAGGCTTACTTTGAGAAAGATACTGTATAAGGTGTTTTACTTTCAAACCTCTGTATGTCTGTATTTAATTAGTCGGCCTAAACTCCGCAGGCTTAGACTAGTGTCTTATGATTATTATACTCTTATATAACTACATATATCTTGCTATCTCACATAGTGGATCTTGTCTTTTATGCTTGTAGCTTCGTGTGAACGTTCGCGCTTTGTAATTTCGTATTTGAGCTTATTTTCTCCACCGGGCTTCTAGAATTATTACTCCTTCTATATATATATATAAGTCATAGATTTGTCGTAACCTTTCATTAACCTTTACTTTACGGCATGAGGTAAGGCTTAGGGTAATTAGGGTGTTACATTTAGTGGTATCAGAGCGGTTCGTCCTCGTGAGCCTGAGGGATGGACCGATTGTGCTTCATTGTATACTCTATGTCTTTTTCTTTCATACTAGTTAGGTTATCTGTTTGATATATGCATAGCATGCTTGTTTGTGAGTGCCGTTTAGGGATAATTGAAACACTAGGATTTTGATATTCAGACTAATCACCTTGATATAGATTGATTGGTGTAGACAGGAACCCTAATGGCCACTCACGGACGAGGTCGTACGCGTTCACGAGGAGAGAATAGGAATGATATCACCATCATCGTTAATCATAGTCATCATCCCACGTCACATCTTATTAAATCTCAAATCATGTCATCAATAATATCACCATCATCATTAATCATAGTCATCATCCCACATCACTATAATCAACTGAAAATCATCACCATACCTTAATCATACTCCATCACTATTCTCTCTCTCTCTCAAGCCAATTACCATTAATCACAGCTCAACTCCGAGCATAACCTCTAGACTTACTTTCTTATTCCCAAACCCTCGAATTTATATATAAATTGTTGTTTTAAAGTCTTTGACTAATTAATCAAAACTCCCTTTGTTTTTAGAAATCAAATGAGTTTGAAATAACATGTTCACAGAATCATAAGAATCCACTTTTCTTTAATAATCTATAAAAGCATTCGAAACTCATCTCTTTTGTTAAAGTTACTCAAATAAAAAATCATTTTCAAAACCATAACCAACACTCTTTCAAATTCTTGGGAAAATTTCGACAGTACCTCCCCTAAAAACTGGAGTTTGCCACCCGTCACGGGTTCCCTCAAACCAATCTCAGTACAACATTAGCATTTCAATTTAATGGTTTTCAAATTCATCTTTCAAAACCAATCATTATAAATCTCAATCTAAATCCAAGGTCACCATGACCAAATATCATAGTACTCCTCTCAAACACGGCGACTTGCACTCACTCATCATCTAAATCCAATTACGCATCAACGATCATTTCCTCATCCATTTCAGAACCATCAAAGCTCATAGTCACAATTTATCCCAATTATCTAGAATCATTATCTGCATTAGTTCACTAACCCTTTAAGTACTCAAAGCATAAAGCATTTCTAATTATACCCTACTATTCCTTATTATTACCATACTATGTTAACACTCCAGCAAGCTTCCGATGCGTCACTCTGATTATTAACCACCAAGAATCTAACATGAATCCATGTCATATTCCCCTATTGAATCATAAAACCTAGGCCCACTTCTAAGCTTTCTCAACCTGACAGAAATAATGCTTACGCTCATCGTGAGACTCAATCGCATCCTCTTAAAAATCCTTGATCTATATACTCACATTACCTAATCGTTTAAAACCTATAATATCCGCTGCCTAACAATTTGTCATCCTCTAATTTTTACACAAGTGCTCAATTTTCAAAAACTTTCATTCCCATTCAAATCCAACTATTCCAATGTCAATTACAAGCCCCTTCTGCCCCAAATCATTAGATTCCAATCAACTCAAACCTAATAAAACAAATCGTTCAAGTAACTATCCACCTCCAACTGTTCCACTCATCAATCCAAAATCAACACCATTCTCATCTATACTCCTGCCAAGATTCCTATCACAGTGTTTTCTCACCGGTTCGTTCTTGGGAATTCTTCTTTCTGATTACTTCATTCATGTCCATGAGACACACTTCGGGTCTTGTCCACACTAGACAAGCGATATTGAGGTGATCAGACTCAATATCTCAAGTTAAGTGCTTCAAATTACCAAAAGTACACTCATGAACTTCATGCTAGATGTATCAACTAGATACCCTAACTAGCACAGGCACAAACTCCGAGTATGCACTGAAGCATAAGCAGTTCCATCCCTCAGGCTCACGAGGACGAACTGCTCAGATACCATAATGTAACACCCTAATATTCAAATCCTTATGCTCGAGTCATAAGTCAATGATAATAAGGTGGTACGACTCTCAAGATGGATTTTTAATACATAGTTTATAAGTATAATTGAAAGGAGTATTAATCGAGAAGCCTGAAAATGAGTAAAAATAAAATTTTCCGAAATCATAACACCTCTCGTATCGACAACAAAAAGATAAAGCGTGGATTCGAAAACGATATACAGGTAAAGACATTAAGGAGAATAAGAGAAGGACGTTATATAGATATATAACATAAGTAAATAGCCACTAGTCGCGACTTGCGAAGTTTAGGCCGGCTAGGGTACAGTATGAAAGTAGTTGACAGCAGTATCTCCTAATCTCTACCAAAAGAAACATAAGAGCCTTTATAGACAAGTTCAAAGAGTTCAATACATAATGTAAGCTTTTCAAAATAAAGGTGGAGAGATCCTAAACAAAATATAAAGTAGAGAATATAAAGATCTTCGCCATCTCTCAGATGAACCACAACTCACTTCTGAGCACCTGGATCTGTATATGAAAAATAAGAGATATATACGGAATGAGAATCCCCGATCCATGGGTTCCTAGTACGGTAAAAGTGCCAAATAAATACAATGCATTGTGATAAAAACTCACTAAGCATCCTAAACTTCCTTTCACCAAATATTCATCATATATTCTCGCTAATCCCTAAATAGGCAACTGTCATAAGAGAATTGCTAAATCTGATTCATATTCCTCATGCTTTCAAACTTTCTAACTCTCCGACAATTCACAATCAGAATTATAAACAAAACCATCCCAGCCATTCTGTCTCAGCAATTCTATATCATTACCTCATATTCTCACCTGGAGTAAGTGAAATCACTTCACTGCCTCTACCCAGGGAGCTCAAATGATCTCATTCTCTACCTGGAGCAAGTGAAATCACTTCACTGCGTCTACCCAGGGAGCTCAATTACCTCATTCAATAATCATCATCATTATTCAATTACATCATCAACTCATCTCATCAAGAACAGCCATCAGCATCAACCGACACCAGCATGAGGGACCACTCAGTTGTACAAACACAAGCAATACAGGCAAGTAATACACAATAAGGTACAAGTAAAACAAGTAGCACATAATCAGGTAGCATAGCATATATGATATAGCAATCCAAAACAAATAGGCAAACCCAATCAATTCAAACATATGCAAATGATGTATGCCTGTCCTATGGCTGATGTGATATCATCTGTCGGTTATATAGCCAACTCGACCCGTCCTGGTAGCTAACCATTGGACTGTCCCCCTGTCGCGCATCCCCTACTCGAGTAATTCTCAAACATAAACATATGTAACACCCTCACTGGTGTTTATCCACGGGGGCGAGCTCGTCCGGAAATTTCACAGTGTCCGGCCACACTTACGACATGGGGTCAATAGAATTTCGGATCTCAACCTGGAGCAAGTGAAGCCGACCCACTGCATCTACCCAAGGAAATCCGAAACTCAGATAATTTCACAAATCTCAAATCAACCTCGACTAGCAGCAAGTGGGGGCTAACCACTGCATCTACCCCAGGAGTTGTAAACCAAACCCAGAGCAAGTGGAATCAATGCCACTACATCTACCCAGGCAGGTTTATCTCACCACATCCTGGAGCAAGTGGATCAATGCCACTGCATCTACCCAGGCAGGTATATCTCACCACGTCTCAAAGCAAGTGGAATCACTCCACTGCATCTACCCAGTCAGGTGTTTAAAAGCTCAACCTGTAGCGAGTAGAATCACCACTACTGCCGCTACTACCCAGGTGTCACAATCTCTGACCTGGAACAAATGAGACGAACCACAACCCTTGCTACTACCCAGGCATCATAATCCCTGACCTGGAGCAAGTGGGACGAACCACAACCCTTGCTACTACCCAAGCATCTCAAACATACATTCATTCAAAACTCCTTTATTAAACTCATTTATCATAATCCTCCTTCTCCATCTCATACCCGAAGCAAGTGGACAACGCCATTGCCTACTATCCTGGGTCACACATCACATTCAACATTTCCCATCAATATTCATTTACCACATCTAATCATTAATCATATACATATACATACTCAGCCATAATTCAATTCTTATCACAGCCATTCGGCTCATACTATATATTGCACTTCTACCATCATCTTCAACAACTCATACAATCATCATTACTCATCATTCATCATTTATTTTCACTTTACTTCATCCACAAGTTATCACATATCCTATCTTTTTTTCATTACTAGACATATTATAAAAATTTGGGACTTAAAGGATGAAGATGGAGGTTTAGAAGTCTGAAATTCGGCTTTAAGAACTCAACAATCAATTTTTTTTGCTGAAAACAGGATCACGCGTGCGCGTAGCCCATGCACATGTGTGGGAAGTAGATAGGTAGCACGATGCGTGCGCGTTAGTCACGCATACGCGTGGGTGCGTTTTGTGCTCCTCGCACAAAACCAGCACAGTACCAGCGCAATTCTCTGGATTTTCTACTGGGCACTTGCACCAATACAGCGACGCGTACACGTCGGCCAGGCGCACGCGTGAGAGAGTAAAAATTGTGAGTGACGCGTGCGCGTCGGCCATGTGTGCGCGTCGGAGTACGTTTTCTTAAAAATTTTACTATGTCTGAAAAAGCTGCAGAATTTTATTTTGAAACCTCAAACTTTCGCCACACATAACTTTTTCAAAAAAATTCCTTTTTCAACCATTTCTGAACCATTCGAAAGATCTTTGAATAAACTTTCATAAAAATCTAATTTTGAAGAATTCCTTACTCTAAGGACCGAGTTACGAACAACCGAAGTTGGTCAAAAATTAGTTTTCACCCAAAAATAGAAATCACCAATTTTTCCAATGTTCACAAGCCAAATTCATTTCCACTCATCCAAATGATCACAACCCAACCACATTCATATAATTACACTCAACCAAAACTAAACCTACCCGATCTATACAATTTCACCCAAAACTATCAAATTTCACACCTCAATTCCTCAAACATTATTATTCAATAACCAAACCAATTATTCACACATTCAATATCTAAAATACATCCAATCTCTTATATCATCACACAATGCACACATCAACTTACCTTCCTTACCTCTTCCCGGCCTCCGGCCCAAGATTCATGGGCTCCGGCCCAAATTTACAACTTTAAATGCATATTCCACAAACCAATAATCATTATCCAATTCATCAAATTCTCAACACACCAAACATACAAATTCATACAATTCTCAACCCAATCATTAATTAACATTACATATCAACTATGCATATTAGTACCAACCATTTACACAATCCAAACTTAACCCTAGGGGCATCTAGCCTAGAAATTCTCATTACACCACACGGTACTTAAATGAAATTTAAATCGTACCTCTTGTAGTAAAAAAAGTTGAGCTTCTTCTTGGAAGTCTCCACCAACCCTTAGCTCTAAGCCTCACCAAAGCTCCACAAGCAACACCAACCTCCCAATTGTGCACCAAAATCAACCAATACTCTAACATAACCAATTTCACACTCACAATCAACCTAGGATTCATGAAAATAATAAATCACAAGTATTTGAGCACTTTTTACTTTAGCCCATATGAAATAGCGATAGAATCCATTTATAATCCATGTTAGAATATCTCTAAACAACCAAAATCACAAGATTTTAACACTAACTACTCAAAAATGCGTAACAGTGGAGAATTTCAAAAACTGGGCAGAGGTAAAAGGAATACTCACCACAATAACTAGATATAATCGAAGAGGATGAGAAGAGCAATGCGTGACCATAAACGGCTCGTCAATCGGAGTTCCGGATCAAAAGTTATGGTGATTTGAAGTTTGATGGAGTTAGGATCTTCTCTCTTCTTCCTCTCCTCTCCATTTCAGCGCCCCCTCTCTCATTCTCTAGGGTCAATGAGCTGAAATACTCATAACTAATATTTATATATGTTGGGTTTGGTCCACTTGGGTCCGGTTCACTTGTTTTAGTCCGTTGGCCCAATTTCGGGCCAAAACCTTTAAGATTAGAGCTTTAAATCGTATTTTAAGTATTTCTAGCCTCCCAAATTATAAATTCTTATTTCTTAAAATTATTCACTTCTAATTAATTTTCTCAACCACAGTACCAGACAGACCGCAACCGATACTGCAGGTCAAATTTTCAGTGCACATATTTTTATTCAAAAAACTATGTTTTCCAACTCAGAAAATTTTACTGAGTCCAAATATCATATTTAAATTATCATATTTCGATTGCTAAATTTTCTAACCATATTTGCTCCTATTTAATTTATTATTAATTAATTACGATTTGACCGGATTTTACAAATAGCCAATACACAAATTCAAGGAATTAACTAGGGTTAGTGATCCTTACCATATATGTGCTTCAATTAAGCCAAAACCTGCCAATTTCTCAAGTCAATTTGATCCTAAAACATCAAATTAACCAAAATCTCAATACCCCAAAACCTCAACATTTTTTAACTGAAGAAGAGAGAATAGGAGCTGGGAATATGATTTTCTCACCTTGAAAGGTATCGGACTTTGTAGAGCTCATCACTGCGGACGCGTGGCCATAAATGGTGTGGCGATCGGAGCTCCGAATTGAAAGTTATGGCAAATTGAAATCAAAGCAAGGGTTTAGGGTTCTTATTTGCTCCCCCATACCCCCATTTCAGCGTGATTCACTGTTCTTGAAGGGAGGAGTAGCTGAAAGCATGGTTTTATATAAGGTGGAGTTAGTGGGTTTGGGCCTTGGGCCTTGGGCCTTGGGCCCAATACGGGTTCGGTTCGGCCCGTTTGGTCCAATCTTAGGCCAAATTCTTTGAAATTAGTGTCGAAATTCTTTTTTTAATTTTCTCTATCATATTAAACCATAAAAATTACATTTCTAATTATCTTGATTAATAATTAATTTATTGGCTAATTATTTACTAATTACTCAGATTTTACATACAATACTCTGATATGTTGCATTATATATATACTCTTTGAACCAGTGCACTTGCTCTTAAGAAACTTAAAACTATTTAACAGACTCATAATTATTTTTCTAACAGATTTTTGACCATTTTCTTTATTACCCTTGACACATAATATGTCACTTAAAGAAATTTAGTGATTAGAAAATGTTAGACAACCAAATCTTTTTTTTTTAACCATGTTTAATAAAGTTAGAATTTATGTACGCTTATTTTTTCTTCGCACCTTCTTCTTTTTTCTCCTCTTCTTTCATTGTCATCATCATTATCACCTCCTCTTCCTCCACCACTTCCTCCTCCTCCTCTTCCTCTTCCACCACCACTACCCCTACCTCCATCATCATCCTCCTCCTCCTCTTTTTTCTTCTTTTTCTTCAACATCGTCGTCGTCGTCGTCATCTTCTTTTTTCTTCAACATCATTGTCGTCGTCTTCTTCTTTCAAAAAAAAATAATAATAAGAAAAAGTTGTAGGTTCTATTTTATGTATCACGTTTAAAAAATTTCGATGTCAAAATTAAAAAATATTTATGTCACAGTAAAAAAATTTTGGTATTATTTTTTTTATATTTTTTTGAAAAAATTTCTCCTTCTTATTATTTTCATAGTTTTTCTTATTTTCACGCTCTCATAATTCTTATAATTTCATCGTCTAAGAAGAATAAAAAAATCAAACAAAAAAAAATTAGACAACTTTTTATTTCTTTTTTTATTTATCTTTTTTGACAATAAATACAAAAATTTCTATATGAATAAGAAAAAAGAAAAAGAAGAAACAAACAAAAAAGAAAGACACTGCACCATCAAATTCAAAATCTTAAAAAATTTCAGTATCAAAATTTAAAAAAAAATAATTTACATCACAGTTAACAAATTTTTGATATTATTTTTCATATAAAAAAATATATAATTTCACATTGAGCGATTTTTATTTATTTTGTTCCATCAAATTAAATTAAACTGATAGAAATATTTTGATGTGTAATAAAATCCTTATCAATTTATATGTCGCTTTTGCATTTTAATATTTTTTTTGTATTTTCTCTTTTTATCTTTATATTAACAAAATTAAATAATTATATCATAATTTAATGAGTAAATAATCAAATTACATTTTCAAACTAGTCTTTAACATTCATCCTTGTTCAAGGTGATTTGGAAACCAACATAATTGACGTTAGTAAATATGAAAATCAATTTAATTTTGCAAAAATTTAAAAACCAATTTAAACAAGTGGAATTCGGAAAAATAATTTAACCATTTACTCATAAATAAATTGTCGAGATAAAAATATTATAACAAATAATTATATAATTAATATTTTATTTACAATATAAAGCTTTTTTTCTTTTTTATAATTAATATTCAAAATCAAGTCCTTTTCAACGAATCAAACTCATTTCCAAAACTTTAAAAAAATAATTCAACAACCGTTCGTTTGACAAAATCAAATAATAATCCAATCAAACAAACAATCATATTCATCCAAAACAGCCAAACAATACATAAGACTTAATTATACAATCAATAAAAAATGTATTTCTCACATCAATATCCATTTATAACAATTTCAAATTATAAAATTGAGTTTTTGGAAAAACACCCCTACCTCAAAAAGTCGAACTCATAAACTAACGCGTTAAAGAAGACCTTTTCTCACGGCTCGCAATCAGCAACAACCGCAACCTCAGCGCCTAACCACTTTCGCAACAACCACAGCAACATAAAAGCGACATGTAACAACCAGAACTCGACCCTACGTTACCAAACTTCAGAGTCTTTAACCAAACATAACAGAACATTGATTCTCAAGGATTTCCAAACGAGAACGCTTACCGCAACTAAGAAAGAACGGCCGAGCTGAACAGTAGTGATTCTAAGTAGAGGCGGCAGCAGCGGGATGGTGGCGTACGACAGAAAACTTGCGTTAACCATATTCCTAGCACAAACAACCTTAGAAACACTTTCACGCTAACAACTAATTAACGGACAAGGAAGATCTGAAGCAAGGTTAGAGCTTACCAAGCTAAGACAGAGGCTTCAACGGTGGTTTCTGGCGGAAAAAGCTCGGCCAGGGCGGCGCAGCTTCCAGCAGCAGGGCGGTGACGATGCCCAAATGCACGGGTTTGGATTTTCACAATAAAAGTAGAATTTGTCCATTGCAAGTATAGTCCAAACCAACAATTGAACATCAATTAAATAATAAAGTCAACACAAATTAACCGAGAGTATTTAGCTCCCGGGTCATCTTCCCTAGGAGTTGCAATTAAGTGTACAATTATTTGCTATGAGGGAGAGCATGGGGAATTTGGGGATGAAAGCAATAGAGCAAGCAAGAAATATAAATAGCAAGGAATTGAAACAAGCATGCAAGGAATTGAAAAGAAATCAATTAAAGGACACTTGGCAAGAATTGGGGAATTTAGGATTCCTATCCTAGTTGTGGACCACAAACATGGCAATTGTGTGGAATCAATCCAAATCAATCAATCCTCCTTGAGAATTAGTCAAAAAGCCATAATTGATCTCAATCCATAAGTCCTAGTCAACTCACTAATTACTTAGTGAAAGACTAGCGTCAATGGAAACCAAATCAATTAACTAATCTCACACAATGCGTAATGGACATCCACAACTCAATTCCACCCAAACACCTAATTTCTCAACCAAGAGTGTGAAAACTAAACATGCAATAAATTAAACATCAAAGCAATTAAATGAACATGAAAGGAATTAAAAGTCAATGCAATAAAAGTCAAAGCAATTAAATGCAAGGAAAGGAAACTTCAAATGCAAGAAACCTCTTGGCAAGTAATTGAAGGCTAAGGCTACCTATCCTAGTCATTGACTACAAACACATGATGATTATGAAGAGTTAATCCTACTTAGTCAACCTTACATCGAAGATAAGTCAAATAGGCATAGTTGATTTCAATCCCTAAGTCCTATGTCAACACTAAGGGGTCACATAGAGTCAAGGGAGACCAAATCTACTAACTACTCTAATATATCAAACAAGAATGGACATCAATGACTCAAGGATCACCAAAGTCAACAATTTCAAGCCAAGAGTGAAGAAAAACTATGTGAAAACTAAGCCAAGCATTTTATCAAACACTTGGTGTGCATGAAAATAATATAATATTAAAATGCATTAAAATAAATTCTAAAGCTACCAAAGCAAGAAAATAACAATAACAACTAAAGAAAGCAATAAATGACATGGAAACATAAATTTGCATTAATTGAAAGTAAAATGTAACAAGAGTGTCATAAAACATAAATTGACAAAATAAAGGAAATAACAAGAGAAATGAAGAAGAACAAGAAGCAATAACAATAAATGACAAAGAAAAGTAAATAGAAACAAGAATTAAAAGTAGAAATTACAAGAAATTAAACTAAAGAACCCTAATTCTAGAGAGAGGGGGAGCTTCTCTCTCTAGAAACTAAGAGAAAACATTATAAAAACTAAACCTAATTGCCCCCCCCCCCCAATTCATCCTTCTTCAATTTGGCCTTAAATAGCTTTAAAAAATGAGTTGGATTGGGTTTTGGAGGCCCAAAAATCGCTGCCAGCGAGTTGCAATTAATGAGGTCACGTGCAAGGACCTGTGCGGACACACAGATGTGTGCGTCCGCACACATGCTGAATCCTGACTTGTGCGTACGCACACGTAGACTTATATCCACTATAGCAAATTGCATATCATTTTGAAGCCCCGGACGTTAGCTTTCCAATGCCATTGGAACCGCCTCATTTGGACCTCTGTAACTCAGTTTATGACCAATTTAGTACAGAGAGGTCAGGGCTGGCAGCTTTCCAAATCCTTCATTTCTTGAATTCTTCCCTTTTGCATGCTCTTTTCCTTACTTCTTCAACCCATACTTGCCTTGAAAACCTGAAAATCACTTAACAAATACATCAAGGCACCAAATGGGATTAAAGTGAATAAAATTGACTAAATTAAGCACAAAAGAGCATGTTTTCACTTTCAAGCACAATTTAGGAAGAAATCTCAAAAGCATGCTATTTAGGTGAATAAATGTGGGTTTATGTGATGGAATCCACTCAAATCAAACCAAAGTATATCGTAAAATATGGATTCATCAATTCCCCCACACTTAAACCAAGCATTTCCTCATGCTAAACCAACTAAAGGAGATGAATGAAGGGGTAATTATTAATGCAACTACCTACATGCATGTAACTATACTAAATGCTATCTATATATATCTACACTATGATTCCTATTGAGTTTGGTAAAAACAAACAAAAGAATCTCAATCAATCCAAAATATGAACTTAGGGCGAAGACAAGAAAATATAGCAATATAATCAATGTTCAAAGATTGATTTGAAATTTTCAAAATTAAGTTCAACAACTTGCAAGAAGATATAAGGTAAGCAATGGAAACATAGAATTGAGCAATTAAAACCGTCACCGGATGTGTATACTCTCTCATCGCTCAGTGTGTAAGGTTTAATCACTCAATCCTCCTTTAATCATGTTTCTCAAAGATTTGCGAGTCGTCTAACAATCAACTAATATTTGATGAATGAATGCAAATATCATGAGGACTTTTGTGGGTTGTAATGGGGCTTAGGTAAGGTAGGATTAATATGGTTAAGTGGGCTATTAAATTGGATCTTTGATTAGCTCAAGTACCCACCTAATCCTATATCATCCTATATACATAATAAAACAACCTAACTACCCATTTATTCTCTTTCTCACATTCACTCATGCATTTTCTTTTCAATTCAACTACATATGCATATTTTATTTTCATTCTTATTATTATTTCTTTTTCTTTTCTTTTCTTTCTTTTTTTTATTAACATCAAAAAGAGATGCATATGTTTCAAGTATAGAATGCATCAGTGTTTACCCATTTTTCCAAATTTTCCCAATGAACACCCAAAGCACTAACTACCAATGTTTCCCACAAATCCCCCCCCCCGACACTTGATTATCACACACACTTAAACCTAAGCTAATCAAAGATACAATTTATGGACATAATGGTTTTTCTCTTAGGGCAAAAGATGTGCTTAAATTTAGAACAAAGGGGAATAAAAGGCTCAAAAGTGGTTACAAAGGTAGATATAAGGGTTGGCCATTTGGGTTAGTGAGTTTAATTTCAAAAACATGGCCTCAATCATACTAAATGCAATTCAAAACATCAAACATAGTACATATAGACTAAAGCAATTCTAAGATCACACTCATAAAAGGAGTTTATAACACACAAGAACAAAATTTATGGTTGAAAATATGCAACCACACAATAATGCTCAAATATCACTAGGTATTCGTTCAAGCTCTTTTCTATGTTCCATAAAAAGATACTTCAAGCAAGTTCAAGAATAATTTTCAAATCTAATCAATGGAATGCCCAAAAAGAGATTTCTTGAAAATTCTTTGTTGTTTTACCAAAACTTATTTACTATATGTATGTATATATGTATGTATGTATGTATGTATGTATGTATGTATGTATGTTGTGATGGATGCAATTTCAAAATCTCTCCTAGTTCTATTCCTAATTTTCAACAAGCAAAAATTAACATGAACAATTAGGACAAAATTGAATAGGCATTATACTATTCACATCATCCAATCACAACTTCTATCTATAAAATATATACTAAGAAAAAGATGCAAAAATGCAACATACAATAGCTAGATATAAACCTGATATATATACCAAAGAAAAATGCAATGCAACAGTAAAAAACACTCCAAATATATACAAGAAACCTACTAAAAGAAGTAAAAACACTCCTTATTTATTTAACAAACCAAAAACTTCACTCAAGGTTTCAAACTCACTCGTCATCAAGCGACGGTCTAACCAATCGATCTCATTATTCGAAAACTTAGTAATTTGTCGCGCACTCCAAACACGTCAGTGCAATATCACTTTTTCATGTTACTCAATCACTTAACTACTTATGGCGGGTCGTTATCTTATATCGCTTGAGATATCAAAAACTTGAACATCTTTTAGCAATACTCCTTTGCCAAAAATATCGTTATAACCTGCAGTGGTTTCAAACTCGCAAGATTCACCTCCCGCGTTAACAAGCTGTGTACTAACGAACTAATGTGTCACTAGCCATATCTTGGAGTCGTATGTGACACAGAAACAAGCTTGAGTTTACTTAGAAGGGATAGTAGATATTAGAAAAGAGGAACAAGTGACAAGGACAGCGTTCGCCAGAATTTGGAAGAATAGATGAAATCACATGTGAACAAGAATATTCAAAAACAATAAAGTGTTTCAGAAGGAGAGTCAATTTACATCTTTACGACGAGCTCAGAATCAAGGAAATTCGATAGGAACAATCAAGAAGAAGACCCGTACATTCATTTAAACCGAATTCGAGTTGAATAAAAAAGAATACTAAAAATTAATGGTAGTGTTTACAAAAAAATGGATAATCTCACAAAGGAATGAATTCCCTTTCTCAAAATAAATACTAAAAGTTTAAATAAGGTATTGCATCAAAACAACCCAAATTAAAATAAAATATGCAAGGTTTGTAAAATAAAACTTAATTGGACTATTAGCAAAAATTTTCTCAAAATCTTGAAAAATACTCAAATGCAAAATCACCTAAGAAGATGTATAAAATTGTGATAAGGTTGAAAAAATCAAATTGTATTCAAAAGAAGAAATTCAAGGTAAAAATTATTTTCACATGTCTATAAAAGAATAAATAGATCATTGCAAATAAATAGATTTAAGCCATACAAAGAAATGTTAGAATTCATGTAAGGAAAGATATGCTAGTTTAAAAGCAATCTTGTCAAAAATGTGAAGGATGATTGGGAAACACAATTAGGCAAGAAAAGAGTCGATTCAAAACTTTCTCAATCCAAAACAAGCTTAGATCACGTCAAGGAGTTACATAGGTCATGTAGAGAAATTCAAGGTCAGGCACTATGATGTTAAGAATTTAAGAGATAACCAAGAATATGGTCAAATCAATGGATACATTGGACATGAAGCAAAAGAATCAAATTACATAGTTAGCTTAGATCGAATCATAACTTTCAAGGTTTCAAATTACTTAAGAATTAAGGATGATGTGTTACACTAAAACAGATTCATGTTCAAATTAAAGAATACAAGATTTATAAAGAAATGTATAAATAATAATAATAAGAATGGATAATCAAATCTGATTCCAAAAAAATTGAAACAAAGGGAGAAAAAGATGAAAAATAGAAGAATAAACAGTACGCACATCATGTGGCATGATTTAAGCAACATGTTTTTAATGCAAACTAATCAAGGAATAACATCTGACGTCTCTCAAAGAATTAAGGATCCTCGTCATGCGAAAATAAGTTCAAAACCAATTCAAAGAACTCATGATTCACAAAGAGAAATATGAGCAATATCAAAGATGAACATTCCAAACGATTTTCAAGTGAGTAATCAAGATTACAATCAAGCAGAAATATATACATCAACGAATAAATGTGGTTGGGAATAGAGCCGAATTATATCCTATAAGGGAAAATCTAAAGCAAGGAATTCCAATGCAATTAATAGAGAAAGAGATAACACCAAGCATGAATAAAGAGTGTATGTTGAAATAGAACTAACTTTAGAATTAATTGCTAATGCTCCCAAAACCCGTGAACCACATCACTTATTAATTCTACTTTATCTATAATAACCCATTGACTTTTCCCTACACATAAACCATCAACATTAAGTTGGCCAGACTTAACATCAGCAGATATGCAACGGTAAGCTAACAACGTTAATCAATAGACAGTCATGTGCATAAAGCTCTAATTTTTGTTATCTAGACAAGACCTAATACATGACAAACACTCAGAGTATGCAATGAAGTATAGTCAGTCCAATCTCGAGGCTCTAATCAGGATGAAATACTCTGATACCATAATGTAACACGCTAACTTTTAGCACCTCATTATCGCACTAAAAGTCTAGGTGTTACCTACCTTTACTCCTTTGATTTCGTACTATATTTATTTAATATTGAGCCTTCGCAAAAAGTAAAACGAATTTTAATTAAGAAAATCGAAAAGTCTTTACTTTAGATCACTTAATCTTACAATTATATCCACATAACATTAAATACATAGACTTATATAATATTCCTCAAATACAAGTCCAACCCCTCTAAAAAAACGAAATAATAAATGAGGAAAAAATAGAATCTAAGATTATACCAAACACAGAAAATAAAAAAACATATATGTACATACGGCTCCATAGTTTAGTCGCGGCTTCGCACCAAAACTTCCGAAATTTTTCATTGAAAAGAAATTCTGTAGGAGAGTGAGAACATTGTCCTCGCAGGTTCTCAGTAGGGAAGGAAATACCATCAAAGTAAAGAAACACTTGCAAATACAATTAATTTCATTATAAAAGTAGTTTATCCATGAAAAAACCTTTTGGAAAAAGCTTTGTGTAAAAAAGTACTTTGAAAGGTCGTAAAGAAATTCCTTTAATTTACAAATCAGTAAGATGGATAGTTTAAAGAAATAAAAAGGACCAAAGACGTGCCTAAAAATTTCCTACCCAACTTAAATCGCTCACTTCTATTCAATCAATACATAAATTAGAATAATAAGGCAACACCTAGTCCATCCTGCCCCCAACCTCTATTGCCACATACCAGAAATCACCCTCATCACGTCTCCCCAAAGAGGGTCTCTCAGATAAACATACACATACAAGACAAACAAAGAAATCACATGTAGGATTCAAGTACAGTAAGTAAAACAAGTAGCAGATAAACATGGCTAAGCAATTAAACAAACAAAAACAAATGCACACTCAATCAAAACATACAAATCCATATGATGCATGCCTATCCTATGGCTGATGAGACTCATTTGTCGGTTATACAGCCAACCCGACATGTCTGGTAGCTAACCCGGACATCGCTCTCTTGAAAACTGGTGAGCGCTATAGTACCATGATTCTCACCTGGTGAGCGGTAAACCACCTCGATCCCTACCATCTGCGGGCGGTAAATCACCTCGATCCCCACAGATGTTTTCAATTGGAAAATAGCACACACATGGGCGGTAAAGAACCACGATCCCCACAAAACAATTTCTTATCAAATCTGGTGGGTGGAAAATAACCACGATCCCCACAAAACAAGTTTCTTTAAAATCTGGTGGGCGGTAAATAACCACGATCTCCACATCACTATAATCAACCAGAATCATCACCATACCTCAATCATACTTAATCATTATCCTCTCTCAACCTCGAAATCATTATCAGATCTCAATCAACCCAATTGTCACTAAATCACACCTCAATTTCAAAGATAACCTTCAAACAACTCACTAAACTTACCTCCAAATCAACACCACACATTTTTCATCATATTTCTTAAAATAACTTTCTTCCTCTTAACTCTTATGTTCAATTTCATTAAAAACCTTAAACTCTCTTTTCTATTCTCAAACCCTTGAATTTATACTCAATTTATTATATTAAAGTCTTTGGCTAGTTAATCAAATCCCTTCTCATTAATAGAAACCTAGTGAATTTAAAACCACAAGTTAACAAAATCATAAGAATCCGATTTTCTTTAATAATCTTTAAAAGCATTCAAAACATACTTCTTTTATTAAAGTTACTCAAATCAAAGTCATTTTCGAAATCACAACCAAAACTTCTTCAAATTCTTAGAAAAGTTCTGGCAGCACCTCCCCTAAAAACTGGGGTTTGCCACCCATCATGGGTCCTCTCTTTTCAACCTCAACTCAATCAAAACCAACATTTCAAATTAACATTTTCAAATCCATCATTCAGAACCAATAAGAACCAATTTCAATAGTTCAAAATCAACATATTCAGTCATTTTTTCCAGAAATTCAAAAATTGACAAATCAATAATCAATTCAGCTACAACTTCAATCACAGCAAAAAATCATTTCAATCACAGATATTAATTCATTTGCATTAATTCACTAAACTCATCAAGTATTCAACTCTAAAATATTTTAACTTTAAAACAATCCCCTACCTCGAAAAGTCGAACTAATGCGTTAAAGGAAACCTTTTCCCCTTGGCTCGAAAAGTGTGCAAAACGTCCAAAGGTCCGAATCTCTCTAAAGGGAGGATCTTTTCCCTTTTATATCTAACCAAATTTGATTCAAAAATAAAATAAAATAAAATAAAATAATGAATCCTAATAATAAAAGATATGGTTTGTAAATAAAAATTACAAAAAGAAAATAAAATAAAACTAATAAATGCTAAAATCCATTTGAGATGCCAAAGAGAGTGAATTTGGGCCAAGCTTGCTGGCGCTAAACGCCAGATGGGCGTTTAGCGCCCAACAGGGGCTGGCACCTTGCTGGCTTGTATCCCTTGCTGGCGCTAAATGCTGGCTGGGCGTTTAGCGCCTAGGGGGGTACTACCATCTTTTTTCCTTTTTGCTCCAAACTCTGCCGAATCACTCCGAATTTCACCTGAAATTATAAAAACACTAAAACAACTCAAAGTAGCATCCAAAGAGGATTTTTGCATTGAAATCAAGTAAAATTAAATAAAATTTAACTAAAAACAACTGAAAAATGATAAGAAAAAAGGTACAAGATGCTCACACATCAAGCTGCATGATCCATCTTCCCACAAAGTTTATATTAAGCTTGCTAATTTAATGAGCGCTGTTGAGTCTCTTAAACTATTCAAGTTATATTAGTTTTTTAGTACTGCTTACACACTTGTCAAATACATTAGTACTCTCGGCTGATCTTTCTTATATTTTCGTGGTAAATAATATCTTTAAGCGTTAAAGCCGAAAGAAAAAAGAATCCCTTTTTTTTCTAAAAAATAAAAAAGAAATGACTTTTCTTTCCTTATTTCCTTCTTTAGGTTTAAGTAATTTTTTCTACTAATTCGAGATTTCAAATACCTGAATTTAATTTTTTAATTCATATTTAGTGTGAGGAATTAGGATTAGACTATGATTTAATTCTAGGTAAATTAGAAGGTAACCTTGCACCTTTTTATTTAATTGAATGATAGTTATGTGCTGTTTTGCCGAATAATAGATTGCTAATTGAGATTCTTACTTGCTTTTTTTTTTCTTGAATTCATTCTCGGAGGATTGCCAACTATATAATGTAGATCGAGTAAAGCTTCTTTCTTCAATATCAAATCTGATATGATGAAATCTTCTTTTTTTATTGCCTTGTTTTGGTAAATATATATTAAATGAATGTTTATTTGCTTGATATTTGCTTGTTGAAAATCAGAACCTATAAAGACTTTCTTGCAATACTTGGAATATAAAATTAGTGCACTCAATTATTTATATCTTAATTAAATGTTGTCATCATCAAAATTACCAGATGTTCTCTAAACACATCGCTTACTTGTAACATAAATCCTACACTCACTAAAAAAGAGGAGTCCAGAAAGTCTCTTAAAATCCCTCGGAAATAAATCAGATTTCACAATCACTTAGGCGTGTATAGGCTTAGCAAGGACAAAGCAACTAAAGCCTTAAGGAAAGAAAACAGATATGTTATTGTCAATATTCTATCTTCTATATTAGGCTAAGATGGCTAACAAGTAATCCTAATAGAATCTGCCCTTGAATTTTTGCGTTTGGTTTGCAACCGGCCAACCATTGCGATTCCTATCTTATTGGCCACTCTTCACGCTTTGCCATCAACTTCATTGTGTGGTACTGTGCGGAAAAGGTCTATCCTAATCGTGTTTTCAAGCGTTTCCCTAGATGAATAAAATTTATGATTCACCTGTTTCGAGGAAGAAATAGAATATCTCATTTTATTAGCAGATCAGATGTAGTATTAGTTCTATCAAACTTTATGAAAGGTGTGACTACAAGGAAGGTGCCTAGCCTTTCATATGAATCTTCCTATAGAGATTTTTAATAAGGGGCCTAATGATCTACAACTGAGTCTTCTTCATGTCGAAAACAGTCTATGACTCCCGAGATACTTCTGATTCAATAATTCCTAAAAACATGGCTAGCACGCCTAATAGGAGATTTGATAACCCGACATTGGTAGATCAATCCTCCTTTGCTTTTGTTAAAGATGGCATTCTATTAGAAATGGAAGTGTGCAAATCCTATTTTTTCATTGCCGTGAGTGTGGTTCTTATACTAGTGATCTTATTGTAAGGGACAAAGTGGCTCAGTTGAACATAGTAACACTAAGCTGGCTTCTATCCCAACAGTGAGTAAGGATCTAAGGCAAGGCGACGAAGGTAAGAGGGAAAGTGCTAACACCAATAAATCCCTTAGGGCAATCAGTCTTTGACTCCCTTCCCATTCTTGCATCTCGGAGGGCTTTGCCGGCTAGTGATTACTGATGAGCGGATATTTTATACGCTTTTTGGGGTTAATTTCATATAGTTTTTAGTATGTTTTAGTTAGTTTTTAGTTTATTTTCATTAGTTTCTAGGCAAAATTCATATTTCTGGACTTTACTATAAGTTTGTGTGTTTTTCTGTAATTTCACGTATTTTCTGGCTGAAATTGAGGGAGCTGAGCAAAAATCTGATTCAGGCAGAAAAAGGACTGCTGATGCTGTTGGATTCTAACCTCTCTGTACTCGGAATGGAATTTCTGGAGCTACAGGAGTCCAAATGGCGCGCTTCCAATTGCGTTGGAAAGTAGACATCCAGGGCTTTCCAGCAATATATAATAGTTCATACTTTGCTCAAGGATAGACGACATAAACTGGCGTTCGACGCCAGTTCTATGTTGCAGTCTGGCGTCCAGCGCCAGAAACAAGTTACAAGTTGGAGTTCAACACCAGAAACAGGTTACAACCTGGCGTTGAACGCCCAAAACAGCCCATGCACGTGAGAAGCTTAAGTCTCAGCCCCAGCACACACCAAGTGGGCCCCAGAAGTGGATTTCTGCACCATCTATCATAGTTTACTCATTTTCTGTAAACCTAGGTTACTAGTTTAGTATTTAAACAACTTTTAGAGATTTATTTTGTATCTCATGACATTTTAGATCTGAACTTTGTACCTTTTGACGGCATGAGTCTCTAAACTCCATTGTTGGGGGTAAGGAGCTCTGCTGTGTCTCGATGAATTAATGCAAGTATTTCTGTTTTCCATTCAAACATGCGTGTTCCTATCTAAGATATCCATTCGCACTTCAATATGAATGTGATGAACGTGACAATCATCATCATTCCTCTACGAACGCATGCCTGACAACCACTCACGTTCCACCGTAGAATGAATGAATATCTCTTAGATCTCTTAATCAGAATCTTCGTGGCATAAGCTAGGTTGATGGCAGCATTCAAGAGAATCCGGAAAGTCTAAACCTTGTATGTGGTATTCCGAGTAGGATTCAAGGATTGAATGACTGTGACGAGCTTCAAACTCATGAGTGCTGGGCGTAGTGACAGACGCAAAAGGATAGTAAATCCTATTCCGGTACGATTGAGAACCTGCAGATGATTAGCCGTGCGGTGACAGCGCACCTGGACCCTTTTCACTGGAAGGATGGATGGTAGCCATTGACAACGGTGATCCACCAACACACAGCTTGCCATAGGAGGACGTGCGTGCGTGAATCAGAAACAGAGGAAAGCAGAATTTCAGAAGACAAAGCATCTCCAAAACTCCAACATATTCTCCATCATTGCATACAAGTATAATTTGTGTTCTGCCCTTTTATTCCTTGCAATCAAATTTGATAAGTGAATTATTTTATTGTCTTCCTGACTAAGAGTTACAAGATAACCATAGATTGCTTCAAGCCAATAATCTCTGTGGGATCGACCCTTACTCACGTAAGGTATTCCTTGGACGACCCAGTGCACTTGTGGTTAGTTGTGCGGATTTGTGAAGAATTGTGATTTCCAATTTCGTGCACCAAGTTTTTGGCGCCGTTGCCGGAGATTGTTTGAGTTTGGACAACTGACGGTTCATTTTGTTGCTTAGATTAGGAAAAATTTTTCTTTTTGGTTTAGAGTCTTTTATTATTTATACATTGTTAAAACACTTTAAATTTATAGCTCAATTAGCTAGAGCGTGGTGCTTATGTTCTTGGTAATTGGCTATCCTATTTTTAAAATTTTTTTTTCAAAAATAATTTTTCTTTGAATAAATCTTGTGCCAAACTTTAAGTTTGGTGTTTTCTTGTTAATTTTTCTTTGTTTTTCGAAAATTTTAGTTTGGTTTTCTAAAAATTTTAAGTTTGGTGTTCTTTCTTCATGTTCTTGTGTTCTTGTGAGTCTTCAAAGTGTTCTTGAGTTTTCCTTGTGTCTTGATCTTAATATTTTTAAGTTTGGTGTTCCTTGGTGTTTTCCCTCCAAAATTTTCGAAAACAAGGAGCATTAGATCTAAAAATTTTAAATCTTGTGCTATCTTATTGTTTTTCTCTTTCCTCTTTAAATTCAAAAATATCTTTTCTCTCTATTTTAAAGCTTTTTTTTTCAAAAATCAATTTTAAAATCCAGATTTTTTTTCTTTTTCTTTCGAAATTTAAAACCCTTTTCAAATCATATCTTTTTCAAAACTTCCTAACCACTTTCCCTCTTCTCATTTTTTCGAAAATCTTCACCCATTTTTATTTATTTTAATTTATTTTGTTTTCGAAATAAAAAAATAATTAAATAAATAAAAATATTTTTCTTCTATTTTACATCATCTCCCTTTCTCCATCATGGACCTAAGCGGAAATGAACAGTCCAGGAGGACTCTGGGGTCATATGCTAACCCCTCTACTGCTTCATATGGGAGCAGTATCTGCATACCTTCCATTGGAGTCAGTAGCTTTGAGTTGAATCCTCAGCTCATTATCATGGTGCAGCAAAGTTGCCAGTATTCCGGTCTTCCACAGGAAGAATCTACAAAGTTTCTGACACAGTTTTTACAGATTGCTGACACAGTAAATGATAAAGAAGTAGATCAAGATGTCTACAGATTATTACTGTTTTCATTTGCTGTAAAAGACCAAGCTAAGAGGTGGTTAAATAACCAACCTAAGGCCAGCATAAGGACATGGAAACAGCTGATAGAAAAATTCCTGAATCAATACTTCCCTCCAAAATGGATGACACAGCTAAGGCTGGACATCCAAGGCTTTAAACAAGGAGATAATGAATCTCTTTATGATGCCTGGGAGAGATACAGAGAGATGCTACAAAAATGCCCCTCTGAAATGTTTTTAGAGTGGGTTCAGTTAGACATCTTCTATTATGGGCTTGCAGAAAGAGCTCAGATGTCTCTAGATTACTCAGCTGGTGGATCTATCCACATGAGAAAGACAATTGAAGAAGCTCAAGAGTTCATTGATACAGTTGCCAGAAATCAGCATCTGTACCTAAGCAGTGACCCTTCCATGAAAGAAGAGGTTAAAACAGTAACTGCTGAACTCAGTCCTGTAAAACAAGCTGCTGAATTCAATCAGCAATTGGACTTTCTAACAAAGCAGTTAGCCGAATTCAAGGACAGACTACAAGAGACAAAGATGGCTAATATAAATATGGAAGAACAATTGAAGCAAACAAAACAGCAGCTGTCAAAACAAATAACAGAAGAATGCCAAGCAGTTCAATTAAGAAGTGGGAAGACGTTAAATACCCCACCTCAAGGCAGCAAAAAGCCAAGAAATGAGCAAACCACCCAAAATCCACCTGAGGACAGTAAGAGCCCAGGGAAAAATAATTCTGGCGCCAAAACGCCAGAAATTGGGTGGAAGGTGATGAGTATTTTGGTGGAAAAATGAATTTCTCCCAAAACACACAAATCTAACCGGCAAGTGTACCAGGTCGCATCAAGTAATAAAAACTCACGGGAGTGAGGTCGATCCCACAGGGATTGAAGGATTGAGCAATTTTAGCTTAGTGGTTAATTTTAGTCAAGCGAATCAAGATTTGGTTGAGTGTTTTGTGATTTACAGAAATTAAATTGCATGGAATTAAAGAGAACAGGAAATAAATTGCTGAATCTTAAAGAACAAGAAATTAAATGGCAGAAACTTAGAATTCAAGAAATGTAAATTGCGGAATCTTAAAGTGCAAGAAATGTAAATGACTTCAATTGTAAAGGGGATTGGGACTTGGATTTGCAGAAATTAAACAAGGAAAAGTAAATTTGCATCAAGCAGAGAAGTAGAAGAGGGTTTGGGTTAAATTGGATCTTGAAGCAGAAAAGTAAATGAACATGAAAACAGTAAACAGAGAATTAGAAATTGAAAGTTCAGATCTCAGGACCCAGAGACTAGAAAACCGAGTCTAGATCTCAATGCCTTCCTAGATCCAACAAGAACAATTGCAAGGGAATTGTAAATTGCAAGGAAAGTAGATGAAGAGCAATTAACAGAAATTAAATTCAATCAAGCAGTAAATAAAGCAGAGAGATCCAAGGATGAGATTGAAATAGAATTTCTTCAATTCTCCAACCCAAGATCCAAGACAATTGTAATTGAAATTGAAAGCAATAAAACTAAGAGGAAGAGAAGTGAATTCTCCTTCCCCAAGACTAAGAAATTAAAGATCACTCAATATCCAAAGCTCTCCGAAAACTATTATGAAAATTCAAAGGGAAAGCTCCCCGAAGAACTTGAATTCTATCCTATTTATACACTTTCTTCAAATGATCTTCAAGCCTTGAGTTGGGCCTTTGCTCTTGGTGGAATTGGGTTGAAAGAGGCCTTGGTTGATTGCTCTTGGAGTTTGGAGAAGAACCAAAGTGAACCAAATGAACCGGGTTGGAGTTTTGCAAAAGTTGGACCAAAAGTTGGAGCAAAAGTTAGGGTCTAACTTTTGGTCCAACTTTTCATATCAGCCCCCATATCTTGCTAATACTCACGTTGGTGCACTTGTGGCGCCAACGTTAGCCCAAAAGTTAGGGGCTAACATTGGCGCAAACTTTTGCTCCTCCCCTTGTAGTTTTCATGTGCCAACGTTAGCCTCAAAGTTAGGGGCTAACGTTGGCGCAAACTTTTGGTGCCCAGGGAGTGTTTTTCTCATGCCAACGTTAGCCTCAAAGTTAGGGGCTAACGTTGGCGCAAACTTTTGGTGCCCAGGGGTGATTTTCATGTGCCAACGTTAGCCTCAAAGTTAGGGGCTAACGTTGGCGCAAACTTTTGGTACCCAGGGAGTGATTTTCAAGTTCCAACGTTATCCCAAAAGTTAGGGGCTAACGTTGGGGCTAACTTTTCACCCAAAAGTTTGTGCAAAAGTTTGAGGCTAACTTTAGGTCCAGCTTTTTGCTTCCTGGTTCAATTTCACTTATTCCATTGTCTTCTCTTTACTCCTAGCTATTCCTTCTTGCTTCAACCTTTCTCCAAGCTTTCTTCACCTATCATTAATCAACCAAACACATCAAAGCTATGCTTAAAATCATGAGATATTCATTCTTTCATAATATGTAACAATTATAGTATAAAACCTCATGAAATAGCATGAATTCATACATGGTTGATTAAATCAAAGGAAACATGAAAATCTACCTAATTGGCTTGCTTGTAGCTCAAGAAAGTGCATAATTCTAATGAAAACAAAAGAAAAAGACTAGTTAAAATAGGCTAAGATGACTTGTCATCACAACACCAAACTTAAAGCTTGCTTGTCCCCAAGCAAGAAAAGATTTATTGAGAAGAAAGAATGAAATGGAAGAGGATGTTCATGCTAGCAGAATATTATTGATAGTTCATGGGATTTTGTGTAGATATGTAAATACTCACTTCTTATTGACTCCTAGGCCTAGAAAGTCTCCTTCAAGCTTCAAGTAACATACTGCTATGACCTCTCATTATTCCTTTATCCTTGGCTATTACTTTGTTTATAAGCTTTATTTGAGTGTCATGTGTAGCAAGTTCATTTCCTTTTCTTTATACTTGACACATTATTCACCATAGACACTTGGCTCACATTCCTTCTTAAAACATTGATGCCCAGCACCTCTTTGGGTTACTAAATGCCTTGTAGTTAGGTTGCTCTTGATAGTGGACTTTCAGCTGATGATCCCGGATTAGTTAACCCAAGTCACCGAGTGTTGATGCACTCCTAAGAGCTTACTAATCCAAGCAGATCCTAGTACAAAGACACCACAGGCATATATTTTAAAGTTCAAGCTATTGGTGTCCAGCTTTGTTTCTTTTTGTTTCCTTTTGTTCTGCCACTTTTTGGCTATCTCTTTTCTTTCTTTCTTTTTGTTTTTCTTTCTAACCAAGGAATTTTTTTTTTATTTAATTGAGATTCATAGACAGTAGGCCACTCTTTACTTAGAATGAGATATCCTAGCTCTTTATTCACTAAAAGTGAGCTATTATACAACCACACACATACCACCATTTACTTTTATTCTACTTCTATCTAACAGAGATCATCTTGCTTCACATTCAAACATTTCTTTTATTGAACTTAAAGATGCAGGGGACAAAACATGCTTCTTGTCAAGTGAAAGTAAACACACAAGCACACACATAAACTAGCCTACTTATTTTAAAAGAAACAATCATAATGCAAAGACTATTAATTAAAAAGAACTACTTAAAGATGCAAAGACAACTTAGAACAGATAGAATGCATGTTTTTTTCTTTGTAGTGATGAACAAGGAGCAAATCCACCTTTCATTTGTCATGCTTTTTCTTTCTCCTTTCATACACTTGGTTGCTAGTGTTTCCACCATCCGTGTTTGTTGTCTCTTGGCCTCGCCAGAATCCAGCCTTATTCATAGCCTCCTCTACTCTATCTTCAAGTCTCATAGCATTGCTTACCTCTACCTCACTTCTCTTTTTGAAGAATACATCAAAAGTTGGGAAAGCCGGATCCATGTTGTGCAAATGTTCTCCAATATAGTTCAGTTTGATTTGGCTATTGATGTTGTAATCGGCTTGTACTTCATACCTTGCATCTTGGAGTGTTGTGAACTCTTTGAGAGCCCTCAAATTTTCAGCTTGCATTTGCTCCAACTTTCCAAAAGATTCATGAGATTGAAAAGCATGTTCTTCTTGCATCACCAGGAATCTTGACTCGAATTCACTTTGTTTGTTCAACATTCTTAGCTCCCTTTCTTCTTGTGCTTGTTGGTTTTTCATGTATAGAGAATGGTATTCCTCTTGCCTTTCTTGAATTCTCATGTACTGTTGTGACAATCTTCCTATTGCTTCTTGCATTTGAGTCATATCCATATTGCCATGTGGGAAAAAGTGTGGCTGTTCCTCCTCCTCTTGTGGCTCTTCTTCTATGTGTAGCTCATCTTCTTCCATTGGTTCTTCTCTTTCCCTTCTTCCATGTGGTCTTCGGCCTTGATGTGCTTCAAGGGGCATCATCATTCGTTCAATGGTTATGGGCATGCCTTGGCTTAACCACATTGGATTCTCCTCTTCCATTGGAACTTTAGCCTTTGCACACAACCTCCAAATGGTACTTGGATAGTACAACCAAGATCTGGCCGAATTCTTTTCAGCCAGCTTTTGAATGTCTTTTGCAAGGATTTCATGAACTCTTATCTCTCCTCCCACAATGATGCAATGCAACATCACGGCTCTCTCCTTGTTAACTTCTGAGGTGTTTACTGTGCCCAGAATTGATCTTTTCATCAACTCATACCATCCTTTTGCTTCCGGGGTGAGGTTACATCTCTTCAGATACTTATATTTGTTCTTGTCATCTCCTTCCCACTCTGAGTTCTCCATACAAATGTCTCTCGCAATCTCATCATAATTCTAATCCTCATTCAATCTTTGTTGGTATCCCGGTTCACTAAAGCGGACTGACTTTAGTTTCAAGACTTTCTTGATTGCATCCGGGCTAAAGTCTACTTCCACCCCCCGCACATAGCTCTTGTATGTTGGGGGCTCACGCATGTCAAGCCTTGAGACATTTGCATAGAACTCTCTTATGATATTGGTATTGATTCGGGTGGCTGGTGATGCAAGTTCCTCCCACCTCCTCTTTCGAATTTTGTCCTTCATTTCTTGGCATCCATCATCCGGCAACAAGAGTGGAATTTCAGGATAGATCCTTTTCTCGTTCATCCATTCAATTTGCATTTGATGGTACCGAGACTTGAATCTCCATTGGTCATATCCATGTGTGTCTTCCTCCACCATGGGGTCTTTCCCTTTTCTTCGTTTGGTTCTTGAGGAGGAGGCCATGATCACTTGGTTGGTTGAGTTTTGTGAGGTTAGAGAGAGTGTGAAGAATGTTGGAGAATTTGATGTGTGTTTGGAGTAAGAAGAAATTGAGACCGAACTTGTTATGACAAGAAATGATGAAGGGAAGTTTAAATGGTTGGAGTTTAAAGCAAGAGAAATGTTGAACAGAGCTTGTTATGTTGAGGAGTGATGAAGGGAATGAAGTTTCCAAGGTTGGAGTGATTCGGTCATGTGCATGGCTTGAGGTGGTACGTTTGAGCAATGAAAGGCTAAGATGCAACTAGACATTATGGGGATCAAAGGTATGCATGTAAGGATGAATGAAGACAAGGCTTGCTTCTTCACTTGCCTTTGCCGTGATCATTCTCAAGGAGTGGCAGATTTCTTTTTCGAAGCATGTGATGAGATTTTGTCCTCATGCTATGCTTTCCTTTGTCTTGTCTCTTTCATTGAAGATTCTTTGACCACCTAGTCATCACAACATACATTAGTTTTGTCCAACTATGGCAAGAGTATTCCTTTTATATGAATCATCAATTCTTATATCCAAATGAACCGTGACTCATCTTTGGAGGACACCAAACTTAATGTTTGGTCATGCATGAAGAAATTGTGTCTCTTCCTCCAATTAGTGAAATCCCAATGTCACTCTTAGTTAAATGTTTATAAGAATTGCTTTCATCCTAATTTTCTTTTTCTCTCTTTTTTTTTTTTATGAAGAGTCAATTGTGTCCCTAAATCGGTTCATCAAGTTTTGATGAACACCAAACTTGTTTCTTGTCAAAGGGTACATCACAATTGATGCCTTCATTACCGAATAAGAATTTTTCCATTTATAAGATTTTGGAAAACAACAATTGTATGATTATTGATGCATGAATTTCAAATTTTCATGAAGCTATGTGGACACCAAACTTTAGTGTTTGGCCATATGCTTTTAAGCTTACAAAACGGAATTATTTGTAACGTTGGTTTAGTGTACTTGAAGGCACACCAAACTTAGAATTCTCAGCATATGTTTCAAAACAGTGCATGCAGGCAATGGACATGTTCATGAAAAGAGGAAAGAATTCATGCTCAAATGATCATAACTTATTGAATTTAAAATGACATGAATCTTAAATCATGGGTTGCCTCCCACGGAGCGCTCTTTTATTGTCATTAGCTTGACATTGAGGCTTTCTTTTATGGTGGTTGGTGCTTGTAGAGCCTCAATTTGTCTCCCCTGACTGTGATCCTCTTCTTTGTTCCCTGGTGTTCAATTTCAGCATGCTCTAATGAGAGTATGTTGCTGACAGTGTAGTAGTCCTCAGTTTGTTGGTTTGTCCCCAGCTGTTGATATATCAGTTGCACTTTGTCACCTTTGGAAAGCCCCTCTGTTGGAATCTTTCTGTTCTTCCAACCCCTTTTTGCTTTGTTTCTGCGTTTCATCTTTCCTTTCGTTGATCTTTCTTTTCTGGCCGTAGGCTTTTCTTGGGGACCTCTCTTTTCAGTGGCTAATACTCTAATATCCTCTTGGGCTTTTTCATCAGTCTGCACAATCCTTAGCATTGGGATGTTGCTGTGACCTTCCTGGTCATTTTTCATATAGTCTTTCTTCTCCTTGCTAAATTGTGCCTCTGGTAATACCTTCAGAGTGACACTCTGGTCATGCATCCTGAGAGTTAATTCCCCTTCCTCTACGTCTATGATAGCTCTAGCAGTGGCCAAGAATGGCCTTCCCAGTATAACAGAGTCACCATCATCATCGTTTGATTCTAAAACCACAAAATCAGCAGGGTATATAAAACTGTCCACCTTGACCAAAAGATTTTCAATTACGCCCCTGGGGTATACCATTGACTTATCTACCAGCTCCAGAGACATTTGTACTGGTTTGACCTACTCTATATGCAGCTTTTTCACCAGGGATGATGGTATTAAGTTAATACTTGCTCCGAGATCGCACATTGCTTTAGTGATGGTCAATTCCCCAATGGTGCAAGGCAACAGGAAGCTCCCTGGGTCCTCAAGCTTGGGAGGAAGCCCCTTTTGAATCAAGGCCCTGCATTCCTCAGTAATCACTATGGTTTCTTTCTCATCCCAGCTTCTTTTCTTGTTGACAAGCTCTTTCAAGAATTTGGCATACAGAGGCATTTGCTCAAGTGCTTCAGCCAAGGGAATATTGATTTCCAGCTTCTTAAAAATCTCAAGGAATTTGTGAAAATGCTGGTCTTCAACCTCTTTGTTGAACCTCTGGGGATAAGGCAGTGGAGGTGTGATGCTCTTTCCTATTTGCTGCTGTCCCTGAGCCACTTTCTTTGAGCTATGTAGCTGGTTGTCCTTCTCTTTAAGTTTCTCAGTGCTTTTGTTTGGCATCACAACTTGCTCCTTAGCTTCATCGTCCTTTGCTTGCTTCTCATCCTCTGTTGGTTCTTTGATGCTCTCTGCTTGTTTCTTTGTAGTGTCATTGTTGCTTATCAATGCTCTCCCACTCCTTAATTGTATTGCCTTGCATTCCTCCTTGGGATTTGGGATTGTGTCACTGGGCAGTGAGTTTGAAGGTCTCTCAACAGATACTTGCTTGGAGAGCTGCCCAATCTGCCTCTCTAGGCTCTTTAATGATGCTTCATGGTTTTTGTTTGTTATTTCCTGGTGCTTCATCATTTTTTCTATCAAGGTCTCTAAATTGGTGAGTCTTTGAGGTTCAGGTGGTGCTTGTGGTGGGTTGTGAGATGTGGGTGGTGGTTGGTAAACATTTTGGTTGGTGGAATGGTTGTTGGATTGGTACTGGTTGAGATTAGGGTAGTTTTTTTGAGGTTTTCTGTATGTGTTTTGGTTAGTCTGCTGCTGGTTGTAGTTTTGGTTGTTTCTTGGGTTGTTTTGGTTTGAGTTCCTCTGCCATGGGTGTTGGTTTTGGTTGTGGGTGTCTCCCCATCTGAGGTTGGGGTGATTTTTCCATGAGGGGTTGTAGGTATCACCATAAAATTCATTTGGATTTGAATACATGTACTGGACTTGTTCCTGCTGTTGCTCCTCTTGGATTTCTTCATTTTGCCCCCATGTGGCTGATGGTTGGCTGGTGTTAACTGTTGCAACTTGGAGGCCATCAATCCTCTTGGTCATTTGCTCAAATTGTTGTTGAATTTGCTGCTGCATTAATTTGTTTTGAGCCAGGATTGAATCCACTCCTTCTAGTTCCATTACTCCTCTCCTTTGTGATGGTTGGCGGCCTCTTTGATGAGCAAAGAAATATTGGTTGTTGGCCACCATATCAATGAGTTCTTGAGCCTCCTCTGCAGTTTTCATGAGTTGCAAGGAACCTCCAGCTGAATGATCCAACGCTTCCTGGGATTTCAGTGTTAAGCCTTCATCGAAGTTCTGCAGCTTCTCCCACTCATTAAACATGGCAGGGGGACATTTCCTGATTAGAGCCTTGTACCTCTCCCATGCTTCATAGATGGGTTCAGCCTCCATTTGTGTAAATGTTTGTACCTTAGCCTTCAACCTTATAATCCTCTGAGGTGGGTAAAACTTGGCAAGAAACTTGGTTACCAAATCATCCCAGTTGTTGATGCTGTCCCTTGGAAAAGATTCCAACCATTGAGTGGCCTTGTCCCTGAGAGAAAATGGGAATAGCATCAGCTTGTAACTGTCAGGAGGCACACCATTAGTTTTGACAGTGTTGCATATCCTCAAGAAAGTGGATAAGTGTTGGTGCGGGTCTTCAAGTGGTCCTCCACCAAAAGAGCAATTGTTCTGAACCAAAGTGATGAGTTGTGGCTTGAGTTCAAAATTATTTGCATTGACATTTGGAGCCAAGATGCTGCTCCCACAATGTCTAGGATTTGCAAAGGTATAGGAAGCCAAAACTCTCCTCTGGGGTGGGTTGTCATTGTTGTTGTCTGCTCCACCTGGTGGATTGGTTGAATGTTCCTCCATTTCTTGGAATTCTTCGTCTGATTCCTCTTCTCCAACAATGTTTTTCCCTCTTTCAGCTCTTCTTAACCTCCTGAGAGTTCTTTCGTCTTGTTCATGAAAATTGGGTGTGGTTCTTCTTGTGCCTGACATACAAGCAGAGCATGAGAAATGCACAAAACTAGTGACACTTCAATCTACTGCTAGATTGAAGTGTTAGTTAGTTTAAGCAAAAAATCAAACAGTTAGTGGGTTAATCAAAATTAAAGAAAAAGTGCTTGATCTAGATTACCACCTCACTTAATCATTGTCAATCTAATCAATCCCCGGCAACGGCGCCAAAAACTTGATGAGTATTTTGGTGGAAAAATGAATTTCTCCCAAAACACACAAATCTAACCGGCAAGTGTACCGGGTCGCATCAAGTAATAAAAACTCACAGGAGTGAGGTCGATCCCACAGGGATTGAAGGATTGAGCAATTTTAGCTTAGTGGTTAATTTAGTCAAGCGAATCAAGATTTGGTTGAGTGTTTTGTGATTTACAGAAATTAAATTGCATGGAATTAAAGAGAACAGGAAATAAATTGCTGAATCTTAAAGAACAAGAAATTAAATGGCAGAAACTTAGAATGCAAGAAATGTAAATTGCGGAATCTTAAAGTGCAAGAAATGTAAATGACTTGAATTGTAAAGGGGATTGGGACTTGGATTTGCAGAAATTAAACAAGGAAAAGTAAATTTGCATCAAGCAGAGAAGTAGAAGAGGGTTTGGGTTAAATCGGATCTTGAAGCAGAAAAGTAAATGAACATGAAAACAGTAAACAGAGAATTAGAAATTGAAAGTTCAGATCTCAGGACCCAGAGACTAGAAAACTGAGTCTAGATCTCAATGCCTTCCTAGATCCAACAAGAACAATTGCAAGGGAATTGTAAATTGCAAGGAAAGTAGATGAAGAGCAATTAACAGAAATTAAATTCAATCAAGCAGTAAATAAAGCAGAGAGATCCAAGGATGAGATTGAAACAGAATTTCTTCAATTCTCCAACCCAAGATCCAAGACAATTGTAATTGAAATTGAAAGCAATAAAACTAAGAGGAAGAGAAGTGAATTCTCCTTCCCCAAGACTAAGAAATTAAAGATCACTCAATATCCAAAGCTCTCCGAAAACTATTATGAAAATTCAAAGGGAAAGCTCCCCGAAGAACTTGAATTCTATCCTATTTATACACTTTCTTCAAATGATCTTCAAGCTTTGAGTTGGGCCTTTGCTCTTGGTGGAATTGGGTTGAAAGAGGCCTTGGTTGATTGCTCTTGGAGTTTGGAGAAGAACCAAAGTGAACCAAATGAACCGGGTTGGAGTTTTGCAAAAGTTGGACCAAAAGTTGGAGCAAAAGTTAGGGTCTAACTTTTGGTCCAACTTTTCATATCAGCCCCCATATCTTGCTGATACTCACGTTGGTGCACTTGTGGCGCCAACGTTAGCCCAAAAGTTAGGGGCTAACGTTGGCGCAAACTTTTGGTGCCCAGGGAGTGTTTTTCTCATGCCAACGTTAGCCTCAAAGTTAGGGGCTAACGTTGGTGCAAACTTTTGGTACCCAGGGAGTGATTTTCAAGTTCCAACGTTAGCCCAAAAGTTAGGGGCTAACGTTGGGGCTAACTTTTCACCCAAAAGTTTGTGCAAAAGTTTGAGGCTAACTTTAGGTCCAGCTTTTAGCTTCCTGGTTCAATTTCACTTATTCCATTGTCTTCTCTTTACTCCTAGCTATTCCTTCTTGCTTCAACCTTTCTCCAAGCTTTCTTCACCTATCATTAATCAACCAAACACATCAAAGCTATGCTTAAAATCATGAGATATTCATTCTTTCATAATATGTAACAATTATAGTATAAAACCTCATAAAATAGCATGAATTCATACATGGTTGATTAAATAAAAGGAAACATGAAAATCTACCTAATTGGCTTGCTTGTAGCTCAAGAAAGTGCATAATTCTAATGAAAACAAAAGAAAAAGACTAGTTAAAATAGGCTAAGATGACTTGTCATCAGAAGGCTGGCGCTGAACGCCCAGACCATGCTCAGGACTGGCGTTCAACGCCAGAAACAAGCAAGGATCTGGCGTTGAACACCCAAAAGAAGCACAGTTCTGGCGTTCAGACGCCAGGAACAGATGAGGAGCTGGCGTCTAACGTCACTCCAGCTTCTAACTCTGGCACTCAATCGCCAGTGAGGGATCAGACACACACAAGTGCTGATGACAACCCATCTAAAAAGGCTTCTTTAACCACTTCTGTAGGAAATAAACTTACAGCAACTAAGGTTGAGGAATATAAAGCCAAGATACCTTATTATCAAAAACTCTGCCAAGAGGAGCAGGATAAGCAATTTGCTCGCTTCGCAGATTATCTCAGGACTCTTGAAATAAAGATTCCATTTGCAGAGGCACTTGAGCAAATACCTTCTTATGCCAAGTTCATGAAAGAGATCTTGAGTCATAAGAAGGATTGGAGAGAAACTGAAAGAGTTCTCCTCACTGAAGAATGCAGTGCATTCATTCTGAAAAGCTTTCCTGAAAAGCTTAAAGACCCTGGGAGTTTTCTGATACCATGCACATTAGAAGGTAATTACACCAAGACAACTTTATGTGATCTTGGGGCAAGCATCAACCTAATACCTGCATCCACTATCAGAAAGCTTGGTTTAACTGAAGAAGTTAAACCAACCCGGATATGTCTCCAACTTGCTGATGGCTCCATTAAATACCCATCAGGCGTGATTGAAGACATGATTGTCAGAGTTGGGCCATTCGCCTTTCCCACTGACTTTGTAGTGCTGGAAATGGAGGAGCACAAGAGTGCTACTCTCATTCTAGGAAGACCCTTCCTAGCAACTGGACGAACTCTCATTGATGTCCAACAAGGGGAAATAACCCTGAGAGTCAATGAGGATGAGTTTAAGTTGAATGCTGTCAAAGCCATGCAGCATCCAGACACATCAAAAAACTGCATGAAAGTTGATCTTATTGACTCTTTGGTAGAAGAGATCAACATGGCTGAGAGTCTCGAATCAGAGTTGGAAGACATCTTTAAAGATGTTCAGCTTGATTTGGAGGATTCAGAGGAAATGAAAGAGCCTCTGAAATTTCCTCTGGAAGAGGAAAAACCTCCTAAACCCGAGCTCAAACCATTACCACCATCCCTGAAATATGCATTTCTTTGAGAAGGTGACACTTTTCCAGTGATCATAAGCTCTGCTTTAAATCCACAGGAAGAGGAAGCACTGATTCAAGTGCTAAGGACACACAAGACAGCTCTTGGGTGGTCCATAGGTGACCTTAAGGGCATAAGCCCAGCTAGATGCATGCACAAAATCTTATTGGAGGATAATGCTAAACCAGTGGTTCAACCACAGAGGCGGCTAAATCCAGTCATGAAGGAAGTGGTGCAGAAAGAGGTCACCAAATTACTGGAGGCTGGGATTATTTATCCTATTTCTGATAGCCCCTGGGTGAGCCCTGTTCAAGTTGTCCCCAAAAAGGGAGGCATGACAGTGGTTCATAATGAAAAGAATGAACTGGTTCCTACAAGAACAATTACAGGGTGGCGCATGTGTATTGACTATAGAAGACTCAATACAGCCATCAGAAAGGATCATTTTCCTTTACCATTCATAGACCAGATGCTAGAAAGATTGGCAGGTCATGATTATTACTGCTTTTTGGATGGCTACTCAGGCTATAACCAGATTGCAGTAGATCCCCAGGATCAAGAGAAAATAGCATTCACATGTCCATCTGGAGTGTTTGCTTATAGAAGGATGTCGTTTGGGCTGTGTAATGCGCCTGCAACCTTCTAGAGATGCATGCTCTCTATTTTCTCTGATATGGTGGAAAAATTTCTGGAAGTCTTCATGGATGACTTCTCAGTATATGGAAACTCATTCAGCTCCTGTCTTGATCACCTGAAACTAGTTCTGAAAAGATGCCAAGAGACTAACCTGGTTTTAAATTGGAAAAAATGTCACTTTATGGTGACTGAAGGGATTGTCCTTGGGCATAAAATTTCAAACAAGGGAATAGAGGTAGATCAAGCAAAAATAGAGGTAATTGAAAAATTGCCACCACCTGCCAATGTTAAGGCAATCAAAAGCTTTCTGGGGCATGTAGGATTCTATAGGAGGTTTATAAAGGATTTTTCAAAAATTGCAAAACCTCTGAGCAATCTGCTAGCTGCTGACACGCCATTTGTGTTTGACACAGAGTGTCTGCAGACGTTTGAAATGCTGAAAGCCAAGCTGGTCACAGCACCAGTTATTTCTACACCAGATTGGACATTACCATTTGAGCTAATGTGTGATGCCAGTGATCACGCCATTGGTGCAGTATTGGGACAGAGGCATGACAAGCTTCTGCATGTCATTTATTATGCTAGCCACGTTTTAAATGATGCCCAGAAAAATTACACAACCACAGAAAAAGAATTGGTTGCAGTGGTTTATGCCATTGACAAGTTTAGATCATACTTAGTAGGATCAAAGGTGATTGTGTATACTGACCATGCTGCTCTTAAATATCTACTCACAAAGTAGGATTCAAAACCCAGGCTCATAAGATGGGTGTTGCTTCTGCAAGAGTTTGATATAGAAATAAGAGACAGAAAAGGGACAGAGAACCAAGTGGCTGATCATCTGTCCCGGATAGAGCCAGTATAAGGGACGTCCCTCCCCTCTCTTGAGATCTCTGAGACTTTCCCGGATGAGAATTTGTTTGCCATTCAAGAAATATCATGGTTTGCAGACATTGCAAACTATAAGGCTGCAAGGTTCATACCTAAAGAGTACAACAGGCAACAAAAGAAAAAATTAATCACTGATGCAAAGTACTACTTGTGGGATGAACCCTATCTCTTCAAGAGATATGCAGACGGAATAATCTGTAGGTGTGTGCCTAGAGAAAAAGCACAGAGGATCCTATGGCATTGCCATGGATCACAATATGGAGGCCATTTCGGAGGTGAGCGAACAGCCACCAAGGTCCTCCAATGTGGCTTCTATTGGCCCACACTCTATAGAGATTCCCGAGAGTTTGTACGTAACTGTGACAGTTGCCAAAGAGCTGGTAATCTGCCTCATGGTTACGCCATGCCTCAACAAGAAATCTTGGAGATTGAGTTGTTTGACGTATGGAGAATTGACTTCATGGGACCTTTCCCACCATCATACTCAAATACTTATATTCTGGTGGCAGTTGACTACGTACCAAAATGGGTAGAGGCCGTTGCCACACCCACCAATGATACTAAAACAGTGCTGAAGTTCCTCCAGAAATATATCTTCAGCAGGTTTGGGGTCCCTAGAGTACTAATCAGTGATGGGGGCACTCACTTCTGCAACAAACAGCTTTACTCTGCAATGGTCCGGTATGGGATTCGCCACAAGGTGGCAACTCCATATCATCCACAAACTAATGGGCAAGCTAAAGTCTCTAACAGAGAGCTAAAAAGAATCCTAGAACGGACTGTAAATACCCGTAGAAAGGATTGGGCAAGAAGCTTGGATGATGCTCTGTGGGCATACAGAACAGCATTCAAGACTCCTATAGGGACCTCTCCATACCAACTTGTATATGGTAAGGCATGTCACCTGCCCGTGGAACTGGAACATAAAGCTTACTGGGCAACCAGATTCCTGAACTTTGATGCCAAATTAGCTGGAGAAAAAAGATTGCTTCAGCTAAATGAGCTAGAGGAATTCAGATTCACTACTTTCGAAAATGCCAAGCTTTATAAAGAGAAATAAAAAAAGTGGCATGACAGAAAGCTGTCATCTAGAATCTTTGAACCAGGACAGAAGGTTCTGTTGTTTAACTCTAGACTCAGGCTATTCCCCGGGAAACTGAAATCCCGGTGGAGGGGACCATATGTGATTACAAGTGTATCACCATATGGTTATGTGGAACTTCAAGATATTGATTCTGATAAGAAGTTCATTGTTAATGGACAGAGAATCAAGCACTATCTTGAAGGCAATATTGAGCAAGAGTGCTCAAGGCTGAAGCTAAATTAAAACCTCAGCAAAGTCCAGCTAAAGACAATAAAGAAGCGCTTGCTGGGAGGCAACCCAGCCATGGGGCATCACTTCCTCTAAGCATTTTGCCCTATTCTTGATTTTATTTGTTCATATAAAGTTCATTGATACTAAGGTAAAGAGTCAATTACATAAGTTCACAGGGTTACAGAAGAAATCTGCACACAAAACAGAGAAAAAGAGCTCACTGGCAAGAAAACGCCAGTAAGAGTCTGTTTTGGGCGTTCAACACCCAAAAGAAGCATCCATTGGGCGTTGAACGCCAGTAAGGATAGCCATCTGGGCGTTGAACGCCAGAAAGAAGCTCCTTCTGGGCATTTAACGCCAGATTTACAGCGTCCTGGGCGTTCAGAAAAACGCCCAGTGACAAAGGAGTTCCTGGCGTTCAACGCTAGAAAGAAGCAACAGCTGGGCGTTGAACGCCCAGGAGAGGCAGCATTTGGGCGTTGAACGCCCAAAACATGCAGCATTTGGGCGTTCAAACGCCAGGATGGTGGGGAGGAGGTGAATTCGTTTTTACTTCATATTTTTCATTCTAATTTTAATTTTCATGTTTCAATTCATGATTTCTTGCATAAACATGTTAAGAACCCTGATTTCTAAAATTCCTAATTTCTAAAAACCCTACCTTAAAAATATCAAATGTATCTTAATCCATAAACACAAATTCTTCTTTTCAATCCAATTCAACTCTTTTTCAAATTTTCAAAACAAATCTATATCTTTTCATTCTAAAATCTTTTTAACTAATATCTTTTTCAAATCTCCACATTATCTTTTTCAAAATCTAAATTTATCTTTTTCAAATATCCTTCATATCTTTTTAATCTTAAATCACATCTTTTCATATCATACTTTTTAAATCATATCTTCTATCTTATCTTTTTTAATATTTTCGAAAATCCCACCCCCCTCCCTTTTAAAAACACATTCGGCCCCCCTCCTCAAATCCACTATTCGACACTAGCTCTCCTTCTATTCCTCTCCTTTCTTTTATTTTGCTTGAGGACAAGAAAACCTCTAAGTTTGGTGTGTTTATCCGTGATCACTAAACCATACCCACTAAGATCATGGCTCCTAAAGGAAAACAACCCACTCCAAGAGGCAAGAAAGAGAGTGTTCCAAAACTACTTTGGAATCAAGGGAAGTTCTTAACTAAAGAACATTCAGACCATTATTACAAAATAATGGGTCTAAGATCAGTGATCCCGGAAGTTAGATTCGATCTGAAAGAAGACGAATATCCGGAGATCCAGGAGCAAATTCGAATCAGGAACTGGGAGATCCTAGCTAATCCTGAAACAAAAGTGGGAAGGAATATGGTCCAGGAGTTCTATGCTAATATGTGGCAAACAGACAAGCAAAGACTATCTGGATCTGCTCTCTATGACTATCGGACCTTGGTCAGAGGAAAGATTGTTCATACCCACCCTGACAAGATCAGGGAGATCTTAAAGCTACCTCAGCTGAAAGATGATCCAGACTCCTTCAATAGGAGAATGATGAGAACAGACAAGGGCCTGGATAAGATTCTAGAGGATATATGTATCCCTGGAGCCAGACGGACCACCAGCACAAAGGGTGTCCCAAATCAACTCAAAAGAGAAGATCTCAAACCAATCGCCAAAGGATGGCTGGACTTCATTGGGCATTCTCTGCTGCCCACTAGCAACCGTTCTGAAGTCACTATTAGAAGAGCAGTGATGATCCATTGCATCATGATAGGAAAAGAAGTGGAAGTTCATCAACTGATTTCAACTGAATTTTACAAAATTGCAAACAAAAACTCCAAAGATGCCAGGTTGGCTTATCCAAGCTTGATTTATATGCTCTGCAAGGACGCTGGAGTAAGGATGGGAATAACTGAGTATATCTCAGTTGAGCGGCCAATCACCAAAGCATCAATGGAAAAACAACAAGCACAGGATGACCCCATCAAGAAAAGAACACAGGAAATTCTCCCAGAAATCCCTCAATCTGAATACTGGGAGTATCTTGAAACATCTATTACCAAGATGCAAGAAGCTATGGAACAAATAAAGAAAGAACAGAAGGAACAAAGTAGCATTCTTTGCTATTTGCTTAAAGAGCAGGAGGAGCAAGGGCGTGATTTAAGGGAATTGAAGCGCCAGAAATTATCTCTTGAAGGACCAAGCACCCCGCATATTAGAGGAACATCCACTTCCCAGAACAAAGGTTGTTAAATTCCAATTTTTGCTTTAACTCTGTGATAGTTGTCATTATAGGAGTTTACCTTAGAAAGTAGATATAAGTAGTAGTAATTAGCATACCTATTTTGATCTTAATTTCAATTAAGTTATAATTTATTTTTCTCATCATCAGCAAACATGAATAAAATAGTAAATCTTTAGAATAAGAGGCAATAAATTTCGAGTTTTTAACAAGAAAAATTCTAATTATTTATATGTGGTGGCAATGCTTTCTGTCTCCTGAATGAATGCTTGAATAGTGCATATGTCTTTTGAATTTGATGTTTAAGACTGTTAAATATGTTGGCTCTTGAAAGAATGATGAACATGAGACATGTTATTGATAATCTGAAAAATCATAAAAATGATTCTTGAAGCAAGAAAAAGCAGTGAATACAAAAGCTTGCAAAAAAAATAAATAAAAAAATAAAAAAATAAAAATAAAAAAAATAGAGAAAGAAAAAGAAAAAGCAAGCAGAAAAAGCCAAAGCTCTTAAAACCAAAAGGCAAGAGCAAAAAGCCAATAACCCTTAAAACCAAAAGGCAAGGGTAATAAAAAGGATCCAAGGCTTTGAGCATCAGTGGATAGGAGGGCCTAAAGGAATAAAATCCTGGCCTAAGCGGCTAAACCAAGCTGTCCCTAACCATGTGCTTGTGGCGTGAAGGTGTCAAGTGAAAACTTGAGACTGAGCGGTTAAAGTCAATGTCCAAAGCAAAAAGAAGAGTGTGCTTAAGAACTCTGGACACCTCTAATTGGGGACTTTAGCAAAGCTGAGTCACAATCTGAAAAGGTTCACCCAATTATGTGTCTGTGACATTTATGTATCCGGTGGTAATACTGGAAAACAAAGTGCTTAGGGCCACGGCCAAGACTCATAAAGTAGCTGTGTTCAAGAATCATCATACTGAAATAGGAGAATCAATAACACTATCTGAATTCTAAGTTCCTATAGATGCCAATCACTCTGAGCTTCAATGGATAAAGTGAGGTGCCAAAACTGTTCGGAAGCAAAAAGCTACTAGTCCCGCTCATCTAATTAGAATCTGAGCTTCACTCAAAAACTCTAAGATATTATTGCTTCTTAACTTATTAGTAGTCTATTTTATTTATCTAGTTGCTTGGGGACAAGCAACAGTTTAAGTTTGGTATTGTGATGAGCGGATATTTTATATGCTTTTTGGGGTTAATTTCATATAGTTTTTAGTATATTTTAGTTAGTTTTTAGTTTATTTTCATTAGTTTCTAGGCAAAATTCATATTTCTGGACTTTACTATGAGTTTGTGTATTTTTCTGTAATTTCAGGTATTTTCTGGCTGAAATTGAGGGAGCTGAGCAAAAATCTGATTCAGGCTGAAAAAGGACTGCTGATGCTGTTGGATTCTGACCTCTCTGCACTCGGAATGGAATTTCTGGAGCTACAGGAGTCCAAATGGCGCGCTTCCAATTGCGTTGGAAAGTAGACATCCAGGGCTTTCCAGCAATATATAATAGTCCATACTTTGTGTAAAACCCGGTTAATTAACGGCTAATTAACCCATAAATGAGAATTTATTCTAGAAAGCCAAAAATGTTATTTTTATGGCTAAATGTGATAGAGGAGATTGAGACGAGAATTTCGGTACCAATTTTATAGAAATCGGACCAAGATTGGACCGAACGGGCCAAACCGGTCCAACCGGACCCAAAGTGGGCCCTTGGCCCAACTAAACTAAACCAAAACCCTAGTTTTCAGCACTCTCTCTCCTCATAACACACAAACACACGCTGAAAATTAAGATGGAGGGAGGAAGAACACTCTCTCAAGTTCTCTCCCTTGGTTGATCTTCAAACCACCATAACTTTTGATCTAGAGCTCCGATTGCCGCTTCGTTTGCGGCCACAAGTTCACCGCAGAGAGTTCTACAAAACCCATACAATCAATCTTGAGGTAAGCCACGTTTTACTGTTCGAAATTCCAGCCCTTGATTTCGAGTTTCATGAGCAAAAATGTTGAGATTTTGGGTTCTTTGATGTTATAGGACCCAACTCTCTTGAAGGAGAAGGTTAATCTTGTCTCCTTGGACCTTGGGTGTGGTAAGATTCTCAACCCTAGTATAATTTGTTGTTCCATGTGGTTTGGGTATTGAGATGTTGTGTATGGGTATGAAGATTGTGGCTTAGGTTGTGTATATGTGAATATTGGAGCTTGATTGGTGATTTTGGAAAGCTTGGAAGAGGGTTTTGTGTGATAAAATCTGTTCTTGGAGGTGTTGATACCTTGAGAGCTTGTGGACAAGTGGTTTGGAAGTGCTCCGGTTGAGTTTGGGAAATCGGCTAAGGTATGGTTTCGGTTTCCCGTATCTAATATGTAATGTGGTAGGAAATACTTAGGCTAGAGGCCCTAAGATAGGCATTGAATTGATGATGTTGTTGAATGGTTGAGATATATGATGTGATCATATATGTGATTATGAATATTGATGCCTTGATTGTGTGATATATGAGAAAATGCATGTTGTGATATATGCTTGATGAATGATTGAGGTTGAATTGATGGGTGGTACCATATTGTTGGTGAGTATGATGATGATTATGTATAATGATGGTTGATTGGAAATTGATATTATTGGAAATTGGGATGAGAAGGATGTATGACATGATATTGTGTTTGTCCTTTAGCCATTGATTGAGAAGTGTTAGAATGGTTGGATGTGGTTTTGGGAATTTTGGTAAAATATCAATGTGTGAGTTGAGGATGGCTTGATGTTGATTTTGGTACATTTTGATTGATTTCAAAGAAAAGGGATGAAATTGGCATGTTTTGATTGATTTTGAAAAGAGTTGAAAGTGGCTTGTTTTGAAAATGGCACTTTATGGTTTTGTATGAAAACATGGTTTTTGGGTATACTTTGATGGGACATAACTTGGACTACGGATCTCTGCTTAGTGCCAAATCTGTTTAGAAATGAAATTGGATCCGGGATGTCCATGTCGTTCGAAGAACGGGTGAAAAACGATTTAAAATGAGAAAGTTATGTCCGTCGGAAGATTGGGGGTTGAATCTGTAAATTCTGCAGCTTTTAACTTAGAAAATTTTTTAGCAGAATGACCCTCCGCGCGTAGGCGCACTTGGCGCGTATGCGCCGTTCTTCGAGAAAGCACCATCCACGCGTGCGCGTGGTGTGCGCGAGTGCGTCGATGCGCTGCACCAAATGCCCAGCCAATTTCCAGAGAGTTGTGCCAGTTTTGTGCCTGGGGCGCAAGAGCACCCACGCGTACGCGTGGTTGACGCTTGCGCGTCGTTTGGCTAATTTTCAATCCGTGCGTTCGCGCATATGACGCTTGCGCGTCGATGAGTTTTAAGGCCATCCACGTGTGCGCGTGGAGTGCGCGTTCGCGTGGCCCTGTTTTCTTCCCAAAGTTGATTTTTGAGTTTTAAAAGCCAAATTTCATACTTCTAAACCTCCGATCTCACCACTTATGTCTTGAATCATTATGATATACCTAGCTATGAGATAAAGAGCTAGTGAATGTGGTAACTTGCGAGTGAAGCAAGGGAAAAATGAATGATCAATGAGGATCAAAGATGATTATGTGAGATGTGGAGGATGGCGGTGGAAGTGCTTGTTATGCCATGGGCCGAAGGGCCGTAATTGTAAATAAATTGGCTGGTTATGGATTTAACCGTGAGCCGGATGGCTAGATTATTGCCGTGTTACGGCGGAGCCATGATTATGGCTAAGTATAAATGCATATATGTTGTTGAATGAATTGTGAATGTTTGCACTTCCACCATCGGAGATGAGGGTTTCCCTGGGAGGAAGTAGTGGCTAGCCACCACGTGCTCCAGGTTGAGACTCGAAGCTCTTTTGACCCTATGTCATAAGTGTGGCCGGGCACTGTGAAAGACTCGGATGAGCTCGCCCCCGTAAATATTCACCAGTGAGGGTGATGGATATGGATCATGATTATGATCAAGTTTATGACGAGTATAACTCGAGTTGGGGATGCGCGACAGAGGGACAGTCCAATGGTTAGCTACCAGGACTTGTCGGGTTGGCTCTATAACCGACAGATGATATCATCAGCCACTAGGGACAGGCATTCATCATATGCATACTATATGAATTGTTTGAGATTGCCTATTTGACTGCATATTACTTGCTATTTGTCTAAATGCCTTAATTGTTCTTATTTGTATATCTCTTGTCTGATATAACTGTGTTTGCTATATTACACTCCTACTGGTGGTTGGGAGGTCTGAAGGAATTGGAAAGGGAAGTATTAGTTAGACTGAAGAATCTTTAGTCAGTTGCCACTTACGGTTTAGCTTGTTTATAAGCTTTGATATTATCTGGAGGAAGTTCTAGTATTGCCTTCGGCTTTCCTCTATTATTATGTATTATATATGTGGAAGCTGTTACCATGCTGGGAACCTCTGGTTCTCACCCATGCGGATTTTGTGGTTTTCAGATGCAGGACGCGAGGCTTCTCGTTGAGGCATGCTGGAGACTTCTGGATTAGCGAAGATCCTTCGTTCTCGGGATTCTGTTTTGGGTTATATATCTTGTTTAGATACTCTTATCTCCATTAAATAATACAAACTGTGATGACTCCTCTTATGGGAGGTTTTGGAGAATAGGTTTCTGTAATTGTGTCCCTTTGGGTTTTTCTTGGGGTTTTCCTTATTTTATTATATGTATATATTGCTATGCTCGGACCGGTTATCTTCGCAGCCAGGTTTTGAGTCTTGATATTCCCGTTTTTGACACTCTTTATATATATGATCTCGCGTTGGCTTATCCTTGTTCGTTACGTTATCGATCGAAGTGTTGCGCGTTCGAGTTACGGTTTTTGTTTACCCCTTTTTCTATAAAGGCTCCTAGTTATAATTAATTATTCATACTACTATACGTACTAAAATTTTGTTTTTAGAGGTCGTAATACCTTGCCATCTCTGAATTATGACTTAAGCATAAGTCTCTGTATGGTAGGGTGTTACATTATGGTATCAGAGCAGTTCGTTTCTATAGAGCCTGAGGAATGGACTGACTATGCTTCTGTGCATTCTCTATGTGTGCTATGTGCTATTTGTATATCTGCTTGATATAATTGGCATAAACGTTCATGAGCATGCATTTGGGACTTTGAAGCACTAGACTTCTGATATTGAGAATGATCAACTTAATATCGATTGTTTGGTGTGTATAGGGACCAGATGGCGCCTCGTGTACGCGGTAGAGGTCGTGGGAGAGGTCGTACTAATGCTCGTGTGCCGGAGACTAACCCTAATGACCCGGTGAACTTTATGACTGCGTTGGAGAACATGGCTGCTGCTATGCAAGCCACTGCTGAGGCTCTTGGCCAACAGATGAACAACCATGGTAATGACGGAGGTGGAGTTCAGGGCCCGATGACACTGGCGAACTTTTTGAAGGTTAATCCCCCGAAGTTCAAGGGAACTACTAGCCCGACTAAGGCCGATACATGGTTTCAGGCCATGGAACGAGCACTGCAAGCGCAGGTGGTATCTGAAGGGCAGCGTGTGGAGTTCGCTACCTATTTGCTCACTGGTGAAGCGTCGCATTGGTGGCAAGGAATCCGACGCCTCCTACAGCAGGGTGATGATTATATCACCTGGGACGTCTTTCAAGAGGAGTTCTATAAGAAGTACTTTCCGACTTCTGTCAGGACAGCCAAGGAGCTTGAATTGTTGCAGCTGAAGCAGGGTACTATGTCCGTATCGAAGTATACTGACAAGTTTGAGGAGCTGTTCAGATTCTCTCGTATGTGTCAAGGGACTCCGGTGGAATATGAGGAATGGAAGTGTGTTAAGTACGAAGGAGGACTCCGGAGCGATATTTTCAGTTCAGTGGGACCAATGGAGATTAGGACTTTCTCCGAATTGGTGAACAAGTGTAGGGTTGCTGAGGAGTGTGTGAAGAGGGCAACCACTGAGAAAGTGAGTCACAAAGGATCATTTCCACAAAACTGAGGGAAGAGCTTTGCACCTAGAGGTCCGCCCTTCAAGAGGGGAGGTTCTTTTAGGAGGCCCAACAACAACTACTCCCAAGGGAAAAGGTTTGGGAAACAGCCTCAGAATGATCAAGCTTGTACTAGGTGTGGAAGTCACCATCCGGGAGCACCATGCAAGGCCGGATGGGGTTTGTGCTACAATTATGGAAAGGCGGGGCATAAAGCCGCAAGTTGTCCGGAGAAGCAAAAGCAAGGTGCTGGGAAAGCACAACAGACTGGTCGGGTGTTCACCACCTCAGCTGTGGGTGCAGAGGGATCCGAGACACTCATTCGAGGTAACTGTGAAATGGCTGGTCAAACTTTAAATGCTTTATTTGATTCGGGAGCATCGCATTCATTCATTGTATTTGAGAAAGCCCATGAGTTAGGATTGAAGATCGTAACCTTAGGTTATGACTTAAAAGTGTATAATGCTACCCATGAGGCCATGGTAACTAGGCTAGGATGCCCGAAAGTTTCATTTAGGTTCAAGCAGCGTGATTTTGTCCATAATTTAATCTGCTTACCGATGATCGGTATTGACCTTATCTTGGGATTGGACTGGTTATCTGAGAACCATGTCCTGCTTGATTGCTCTACAAAGTCGGTGTACTTTATGCCGAAAGATACAGAAGGGCCGGTCGTGGTGAATAATTATTACTTGAATTCGATGATGGTGAACTATTCTGGAATCAAATGTCAGGGTATCCTGTTGTTAACCGCTGGTGTTTCGGGTGATGATCAAAGGTTGGATCAGATTCCGGTAGTGTGTGAGTTTCCGAAAGTGTTTCCCGATGATATTGAGGAATTTCCACCTAACCGAGAGGTCGAGTTTGCTATTGAGTTGGTGCCTGGGGCGGGACCAATCTCAAGTGCTCCTTATAGGATGTCACCGTTAGAGATGGCCGAGCTAAAGTCTCAGTTAGAGGGATTGTTGGGTAAGAACTTTATCCGACCAAGTGTTTCCCCGTGGGGTGCTCCAATGTTACTGGTAAAGAAGAAAGATGGAAGTATGCGACTTTGTGTGGATTACAGGCAGCTGAACAAGGTCACCATAAAGAATAAGTACCCATTGCCGAGGATTGATGATCTCATGGATCAGTTACAAGGAGCTGGGGTTTTCTCTAAGATCGATTTGCGATCCGGTTATCACCAGATAAGGGTGAGGGGTGAGGATATCCCTAAGACCGCTTTCAGGACTCGTTATGGTCATTACGAGTATACTGTAATGTTTTTTGGGTTGACGAACACTTCTGCAGTGTTTATGGATTACATGAATAGGGTATTCCGTCCGTTTCTGGATAAATTCATTGCTGTCTTCATTGACAACATACTGATTTACTCCAAGACTGAAGAAGAGCATGCAGAACACTTGAGGACCGTGCTGCAAATTCTAAAGGAGAAGAAACTTTATGCGAAATTGTCTAAGTGTGAGTTTTGGAAGAGTGAGGTGAAGTTTTTGGGTCACGTGGTGAGTAAGAAGGGAATAGCCGTAGACCCAACTAAGGTAGAAGCTGTGATGGATTGGAGGCAACCAACCACAGTAACTGAGATAAGGAGTTTTCTGGGTTTAGCTGGCTATTACCGAAGGTTCATCAAAGGCTTTACGCAATTAGCCTTGCCGTTGACAAAGTTAACCCGCAAGGACACTCCGTTTTTTTGGACTCCTGAGTGCGAGGAGAGCTTTCAGACATTGAAGAAAAAGTTGACCACTGCACCTGTGTTAGCGTTACCTGAGCCGAACGAGCCTTTTGAGGTGTACTGTGATGCCTCACTAAAGGGTCTAGGATGCGTGCTGATGCAACATCATAATGTGGTGGCGTATGCCTCACGACAGTTGAGACCTCACGAAGTTAGTTACCCTACGCACGATTTGGAACTCGCTGCGGTTGTGTTTGCCTTGAAGGTGTGGAGACATTATCTCTATGGGGTTAAGTTCCAAGTCTTCTCCGATCACAAGAGCTTGAAATATCTCTTTGATCAGAAAGAGCTTAATATGAAGCAAAGGAGGTGGATGGAATTATTGAAAGACTACGACTTTGAGTTGACTTACCATCCGGGAAAGGCAAATGTAGTGGCGGATGCGTTAAGTCGGAAGTCGTTATATGCGGCTTGGATGATGCTTCAAGAGGAGAAGTTGCTCAAGGGATTCGAGAGTCTAAAAATTGGTGTTCGAGAAGTATCTGGAACCTTGTGTTTGAGCCGACTAGAAATCTCGAGTGACTTTAAGTCCGAACTCCTAAAGGCTCATGAAAATGATGAAGCGTTATGGAAGGTGTTACCGGCTATCGAGCAAGGAAAACAGTAGAGAGTGTCGGAAGAAAAAGATGGGTTATGGAGATTCAAGGGTAGAATCATTGTGCCGGATGTTGGTACTTTGAGGCAAGATATCTTAAAGGAGGCACACAAAAGCGGATTCTCCATTCACCCGGGAAGTACTAAGATGTACCATGATTTAAAGGCGATGTTTTGGTGGCCAGGTATGAAGAATGATATGGCGGAATATGTTTCAAAGTGCTTAACTTGTCAAAAGGTAAAGATTGAACATCAAAGGCCTTCCGAGATGTTGCAACCTTTAGAGGTTCCGCAATGGAAGTGGGAAAGTATTGCAATGGACTTTGTGTCGGGATTGCCAAGGACTAGGACTGGTTTTGATGCTATCTGGGTGATTGTGGACCGACTAACGAAGTCAGCTCACTTTTTGCCCATTCGGATGAGTTACACCCTTGAGGAGCTAGCTCGGTTATACATAAAGGAGATTGTGAGACTCCATGGTGTACCTGCTACTATAATCTCTGACAGGGATCCTCATTTCACTTCGAGGTTCTGGGGTGCATTTCAGAAAGCTTTTGGAACCCGATTAAGCTTGAGTACAGCTTACCATCCTCAAACAGATGGTCAATCCGAGAGGACGATCCAAACACTAGAGGATATGTTGAGAGCTTGTGTTTTGGACCAACCGGCGAGTTTGGATCGGTATATGCCGTTAGTGGAATTTGCATACAATAATAGTTACCATGCGAGCATCGGAATGGCTCCGTATGAGGCATTGTATGGGAGAAAATGTCAATCTCCGCTATGTTGGTATGAAGCTGGAGAGAAAGGCTTGTTGGGGCCGGAAATGATAGCTGAGACCACTGAACAAGTCAAGAAAATCCGAGATAGGATGCTTACGGCGCAGAGTCGCCAAAAGAGTTACGCCGATCAGAGGCGGAAGCCCTTGGAATTTGAGGAAGGAGATCATGTTTTCCTTAAAGTTACTCCGACCACAGGGGTAGGTAGGGCGATTAAAGCGAAGAAGTTGAATCCTCGATACATTGGTCCATTTCAGATCCTGGAGAGGGTTGGACCGGTGGCGTATCGAATGGCTCTACCACCTCATCTTTCGAACCTGCACGACGTGTTTCACGTGTCGCAGCTTCGTAAGTATACTCCTGATGTTAGCCATGTGTTAGAACCTGAATCGGTTCAGTTGAGAGAATATTTGACGCTTCCAGTGGCTCCAGTTAAAATTGATGATACTAGTATCAAACGGTTGCGTGGAAAAGAGGTTTCATTAGTCAAAGTAGCTTGGAGTCGAGGCGGTGTTGAGGAACACACTTGGGAACTTGAGTCGGAGATGCGTACGGATTATCCACACTTATTCTCAGGTAATTTGATTTGAATTTTGTGGGCAAAATTCCCAATTAGGTGGGTAGAATGTAAAACCCAGTTAATTAACGACTAATTAACCCATAAATGAGAATTTATTCTAGACAGCTAAAACTGTTATTTTTATGGCTAAATGTGATAGAGGAGATTGAGACGAGAATTTCGGTACCAATTTTATAGAAATCGGACCAAGATTGGACCGAACGGGCCAAACCGGTCCAACCGGACCCAAAGTGGGCCCTTGGCCCAACTAAACTAAACCAAAATCCTAGTTTTCAGCACTCTCTCTCCTCACAACACACAAACACACGCTGAAAATTAAGATGGAGGGAGGAAGAACACTCTCTCAAGTTCTCTCCCTTAGTTGATCTTCAAACTACCATAACTTTTGATCTAGAGCTCCAATTGCCGCTCCGTTTGTGGCCACGCATTCACCGCGGAGAGCTCTACAAAACCCATACAATCAATTTTGAGGTAAGCTATGTTTTACTGTTCGAAATTCCAGCCCTTGATTTCGAGTTTCATGAGCAAAAATGTTGAGATTTTGGGTTCTTTGATGTTATAGGACCCAACTCTCTTAAAGGAGAAGGTTAATCTTGTCTCCTTGGACCTTGGGTGTGGTAAGATTCTCAACCCTAGTATAATTTGTTGTTCTATGTGGTTTGGGTATTGAGATGTTGTGTATGGGTATGATGATTGTGGCTTAGGTTGTGTATATGTGAATATTGGAGCTTGATTGGTGATTTTGGAAAGCTTAGAAGAGGGTTTTGTGTGATAAAATCTGTTCTTGGAGGTGTTGATACCTTGAGAGCTTGTGGACAAGTAGTTTGGAAGTGCTCCGGTTGAGTTTGGGAAATCGGCTAATGTATGTGATGAGTGGATAATTTGTACGCTTTTTGGCATTGTTTTTAGTATGTTTTTAGTAGGATCTAGTTACTTTTAGGGATGTTTTCATTAGTTTTTATGTTAAATTCACATTTCTGGACTTTACTATGAGTTTGTGTGTTTTTCTTTGATTTCAGGTATTTTCTGGCTGAAATTGAGGGACTTGAGCAAAAATCAGATTCAGAAGTTGAAGAAGGACTGCTGATGCTGTTGGATTCTGGCCTCCCTGCACTCAAAGTGGATTTTCTGGAGCTACAGAACTCAAAATGGCGCGCTTCCAATTGCGTTGGAAAGTAGACATCCAGGGCTTTCCAGAAATGTATAATAGTCTATACTTTGGCCGAGTTTAGATGACGTAAAAGGGCGTTGAACGCCAGTTCTACGCTGCTGTCTGGAGTTAAACGCCAGAAACAAGTCACAAACCAGAGTTGAACGCCAGAAATACGTTACAACCTGGCGTTCAACTCCAGAAAGAGCCTCTGCACGTGTAACATTCAAGCTCAGCCCAAGCACACACCAAGTGGGCCCCGGAAGTGGATTTATACATCAATTACTTACTTCTGTAAACCCTAGTAACTAGTTTAGTATAAATAGAACTTTTTACTATTGTATTAGACATCCTGAGTTTTATCTTTGGACGCCTGGTTCTTAGATCATGGGGGCTGGCCACACGGCCATGCCTGGACCTTTCACTTATGTATTTTTAACGGTAGAGTTTCTACACTCCATAGATTAAGGTGTGGAGCTCTACTGTTCCTCAAAGATTAATGCAAAGTACTACTGTTTTTCTATTCAACTCAACTTATTCCGCTTCTAAGATATCCATTTGCACTTCAACCTGAATGTGATGAACGTGACAATCATCATCATTCCTTATGAACGCGTGCCTGACAACCACTTCCGTTCTACCTTAGATTGAATGAGTATCTCTTAGATCTCTTAATCAGAATCTTTGTGGTGTAAGCTAGAATGATGGCGGCATTCAAGAGAATCCGGAAAGTCTAAACCTTGTCTGTGGTATTCCGAGTAGGATTCAATGATTGAATGACTGTGACGAGCTTCAAACTCGCGAGTGCTGGGCGTAGTGACAGACGCAAAAGGAGGGTGAATCCTATTCCAGCATGATCGGGAACCTCAGATGATTAGCCGTGCCATGACAGGGCATCTTGGACCATTTTCACAAGAGGAGGGGATGTAGCCACTGACAATGGTGATGTCCTTGCATAAAGCCAGCCATGGAAAGGAGTAAGATTGATTGGATGAAGGCAGCAGGAAAGCAGAGGTTCAGAGGAACGAAAGCATCTCTATACGCTTATCTGAAATTCTCACCAATGAATTACATAAGTGTTTCTATCCCTATTCTATGTTTACTTATTAATTAATTTCGAAAACTCCATAACTATTTTATATCCGCCTGACTGAGATTTACAAGGTGACCATAGCTTGCTTCATACCAACAATCTCCGTGGGATCGACCCTTACTCACGTAAGGTATTACTTGGACGACCCAGTGCACTTGCTGGTTAGTTATGCGAAGTTGTGAAGATATGTTTAGACCATGGTTCTGTGCATCCGTTTTTGGTGCCATCGCCAGGGAATCAATTTCGAACAATAATTCACAACCTGAGTAACAATTTCGCATACCAGTATGGTTTCGATTTCCCGTATCTAATATGTAATGTGGTAGGAAATACTTAGGCTAGAGGCCCTAAGATAGGCATTGAATTGATGATGTTGTTGAATGGTTGAGATATATGATGTGATCATATATGTGATTATGAATATTGATGCCTTGATTGTGTGATATATGAGAAAATGCATGTTGTGATATATGCTTGATGAATGATTGAGGTTGAATTGATGGGTGGTACCATATTGTTGGTGAGTATGATGATGATTATGTATAATGATGGTTGATTGGAAATTGATATTATTGGAAATTGGGATGAGAAGGATGTATGACATGATAATTGTGTTTGTCCTTTAGCCATTGATTGAGAAGTGTTAGAATGGTTGGATGTGGTTTTGGGAATTTTGGTAAAATGTCAATGTGTGAGTTGAGGATGGCTTGATGTTGATTTTGGTACATTTTGATTGATTTCAAAGAAAAGGGATGAAATTGGCATGTTTTGATTGATTTTGAAAAGAGTTGAAAGTGGCTTGTTTTGAAAATGGCACTTTATGGTTTTGTATGAAAATATGGTTTTTGGGCATACTTTGATGGGACATAACTTGGACTACAGATCTCTGCTTTGTGCCAAATCTATTTATAAATGAAATTGGATCCGGGATGTCCATGTCATTCGAAGAACGGGTGAAAAACGATTTAAAATGAGAAAGTTATGTCCGTCGGAAGATTGGGGGTTGAATCTGTAAATTCTGCAGCTTTTAACTTAGAAAATTTTTTAGCAGAATGACCCTCCGCGCGTAGGCGCACTTGGCGCGTATGCGCCGTTCTTCGAGAAAGCACTATCCACGCGTGCGCGTGGTGTGCGCGAGCGCGTCGATGCGCTGCACCAAATGCCCAGCCAATTTCCAGAGAGTTGTGCCAGAGTTGTGCCAGTTTTGTGCCTGGGGCGCAAGAGCACCCACGCGTGGCTGACGCTTGTGCGTCGTTTGGCTAATTTTCAATCCGCGCGTTCGCGCGTATGACGCTTGCGCGTCGATGAGTTTTAAGGCCATCCACGCGTGCGCGTGGAGTGCGCGTTCGCGTGGCCCTGTTTTCATCCCAAAGTTGATTTTTGAGTTTTAAAAGCCAAATTTTATACTTCTAAGCCCCCGATCTCACCACTTATGTCTTGAATCATTATGATATGCCTAGCTATGAGATAAAGAGCTAGTGAATGTGGTAACTTGCGAGTGAAGCAAGGGAAAAATGAATGATCAATGAGGATCAAAGATGATTATGTGAGATGTGGAGGATGGCGGTGGAAGTGCTTGTTATGCCATGGGCCGAAGGGCCGTAATTGTAAATAAATTGGCTGGTTATGGATTTAACCGTGAGCCGGATAGCTAGATTATTGTCGTGTTACGGCGGAGCCATGATTATGGCTAAGTATAAATGCATATATGCTGTTGAATGAATTGTGAATGTTTGCACTTCCACCATTGGAGATGAGGGTTTCCCTGGGAGGAAGTAGTGGCTAGCCACCACGTGCTCCAGGTTGAGACTCGAAGCTCTTTTGACCCTATGTCGTAAGTGTGGCCGGGCACTGTGAAAGACCCGGATGAGCTCGCCCCCGTAAATATTCACCAGTGAGGGTGATGGATATGGATCATGATTATGATCAAGTTTATGACGAGTATAACTCGAGTTGGGGATGCGCGACAGAGGGACAGTCCAATGGTTAGCTACCAGGACTTGTCGGGTTGGCTCTATAACCGACAGATGATATCATCAGCCACTAGGGACAGGCATTCATCATATGCATACTATATGAATTGTTTGAGATTGCCTATTTGACTGCATATTACTTGCTATTTGTCTAAATGCCTTAATTGTTCTTATTTGTATATCTCTTGTCTGATATAACTGTGTTTGCTATATTACACTCCTGCTGGTGGTTGGGAGGTCTGAAGGAATTGGAAAGGGAAGTATTAGTTAGATTGAAGAATCTTTAGTCATTTGCCACTTACGGTTTAGCTTGTTTATAAGCTTTGATATTATCTGGAGAAAGTTCTAGGATTGCCTTCGACTTTCCTCTATTATTATGTATTATATATGTGGAAGCTGTTACCATGCTGGGAACCTCTGTTCTCACCCATGCGGATTTTGTGGTTTTCAGATGCAGGACGCGAGGCTTCTCGTTGAGGCATGCTGGAGACTTCTGGATTAGCGAAGATCCTTCGTTCTCGGGATTCTGTTTTGGGTTATATACCTTGTTTAGATACTCTTATCTCCATTAAATAATACAAACTGTGATGACTCCTCTTATGGGAGGTTTTGGAGAATAGGTTTCTGTAATTGTGTCCCTTTGGGTTTTCCTTGGGGTTTTCCTTATTTTATTATATGTATATATTGCTATGCTCGGACCGGTTATCTTCGCAGCCAGGTTTTGAGTCTTGATATTCCCGTTTTTGACACTCTTTATATATATGATCTCGCGTTGGCTTATCCTTGTTCATTACGTTATCGATCGGAGTGTTGCGCGTTCGAGTTACGGTTTTTGTTTACCCCTTTTTCTATAAAGGCTCCTAGTTATAATTAATCATTCATACTACTATACGTACTAAAATTTTGTTTTTAGAGGTCGTAATACCTTGCCATCTCTGAATTATGACTTAAGCATAAGTCTCTGTATGGTAGGGTGTTACACTTTGCTCAAGGATAGACGACGTAAACTGGCGTTCAACGCCAGTTCCATGTTGCAGTCTGGCGTCCAGCGCCAGAAACAAGTTACAAGTTGGAGTTCAACGCCAGAAATAGGTTACAACCTGGCGTTGAACGCCCAAAACAGCCCATGCACGTGAGAAGCTTAAGTCTCAGCCCCAGCACACACCAAGTGGGCCCCAGAAGTGGATTTCTGCACCATATATCATAGTTTACTCATTTTCTGTAAACCTAGGTTACTAGTTTAGTATTTAAACAACTTTTAGAGATTTATTTTGTATCTCATGACATTTTAGATCTGAACTTTGTACCTTTTGACGGCATGAGTCTCTAAACTCCATTGTTGGGGGTAAGGAGCTCTGCTGTGTCTCGATGAATTAATGCAAGTATTTCTGTTTTCCATTCAAACATGCGTGTTCCTATCTAAGATATCCATTTGCACTTCAATATGAATGTGATGAACGTGACAATCATCATCATTCCTCCACGAACGCGTGCCTGACAACCACTCACGTTCCACCGTAGAATGAATGAATATCTCTTAGATCTCTTAATCAGAATCTTCGTGGCATAAGCTAGGTTGATGGCAGCATTCAAGAGAATTCGGAAAGTATAAACCTTGTCTGTGGTATTCTGAGTAGGATTCAGGGATTGAATGACTGTGACGAGCTTCAAACTCGTGAGTGCTGGGCGTAGTGACAGACGCAAAAGGATAGTAAATCCTATTCCAGTACGATTGAGAACCTGCAGATGATTAGCCGTGCGGTGACAGCGCACCTGGACCCTTTTCACTGGAAGGATGGATGGTAGCCATTGACAACGGTGATCCACCAACACACAGCTTGCCATAGGAGGACGTGCGTGCGTGAATCAGAAACAGAGGAAAGCAGAATTTCAGAAGACAAAGCATCTCCAAAACTCCAACATATTCTCCATCATTGCATACAAGTATAATTTGTGTTCTGCCCTTTTATTCCTTGCAATCAAATTTAATAAGTGAATTATTTTATTGTCTTCCTGACTAAGAGTTACAAGATAACTATAGATTGCTTTAAGCCAATAATCTCCGTGGGATCGACCCTTACTCACGTAAGGTATTACTTGGACGACCCAGTGCACTTGCTGGTTAGTTTTGCGAATTTGTGAAGAATTGTGATTTCCAATTTCGTGCACCAATTACCTATGTGCGAAAACAGTTGATTCTTTGCAAAAAGTCTTTATTTGTCCTACTAACAGGGTATTTTCCCTTCCAGTCAAGTGTCCTTCTGGTATCTAGCTTAGAGCTAGTTGTAGTAGATTTTTTTGGCCCCGCTTTGACTGCTAAGACAAGTTTGCTAGTCCATATAGGAATAAAAAGCATGTTTTTTTATTCCTATAAACATCTTTAAAATTCCCATAGACAAAAGTCGCATAAGTGACAAAGTGACGCACTCTCACACTGAATAACCATTTAGAGCTATGCTTGGGTTTGCTACTGCTAGCTACATTCTTCATCCCGTTTGGCTTTTCTGGTGCCGATGAGAGGCGGGTTTACAAGCGGAGGATCCTCTCGACCACATGAGCCACGCATAAACCCACACACAGAGGGAGAACCTGTCGACAAAACTTTGAAGAATGGTAGGCCCTCTAAAGAAGGCCATGTGTTCAGTGGAGGCAGAACTCTTATCCCAATGGTGGAAGACTGGGCGAACGAGGAAATGGAAGCACTGAATGCTTGTCCAAATGCCTTAAAAGCTTTTTATTAAAATTTTGGTCAACTTCTTGAATTCAATGCTTATTTTCCTCTTGTTATACCTAATTGCATTGAGTGAACGTGTTACACCTTTAATTGACCAAAATGTCTTAAAACTTTAATTGCTTGAGGTCTGCCTAATTCTACAAGATTGACAAATTTTAGCCTATGTGACTCATCTCGTTCACTATGTTATGCTTAATTGGTTGGGTTGCATTAGGAACAAACCTCATATTTATATACCAATATTGTGATTTTAGTGTTGGAAAGCATATTGATGTTAGAACTTGCTATGCTTGTTTTGTGAACATTATTTTTTCTTATTTCTTACATCAATTGTTTATGCTTATGCCTTGATGACATATTGAATCTCATTTGCTTAACTATGTGGGCTACACATACTTTAAGCCATTCATTTTGGCATAATGCATGATTTGTGAAGTTGGATTGTGAACTTGTCTATTCTTATCCTTCTAAAAATTCTCAAGTTCTAAGGATCTTGTTTGTTATGTTATCTGACAACTAACTCTTTCCACTAACCTCTTTTCTTTCCTAAGTACATAACAACCATGCTTCCTTACTTTTTGGTCAAATAGGCAATGCGAATGATTTTGATTAATTTTATTGATTGGAGTGTGATCTCTGCATGGTTTTGTGGTGCACGAAATTGTGATCTCCAGGCTCGAACAAATCCTGGTAATGGCTCCAAAGCTTGGTGCTCTAATCTTAATTCATAATTGTCACAACTTCGATACAACTAACCAGCAAGTGCACTGGGTCGTCCAAGTAATACCTTACGTGAGTAAGGGTCGAATCCCACGAAGATTGTTGGTATGAAGCAAGCTATGGTCACCTTGTAAATCTCAGTCAGGCAGATATAAAGTGATAATGGTGTTTTCGAATATTAATTAATAAAATAGGGATAGAGACACTTATGTAATTCATTGATAGGAATTTCAGATAAGCGAATGGAGATGCTTTCGTTCCTCTGAACCTCTGCTTTCCTGCTATCTTCATCCAGTCAGTCTTACTCCTTTCCATGGCTGGCTTTATGTGATACATCACCACTATCAATGGCTACTTTCGGTCATCTCTCGGGAAAATGATCCAATGCCCTGTCACGGCACGGCTAATCGTCTGGAGGCATCACCCTTGTCAATGGCTTCATCTTATCCTCTCAGTGAATAATATGCTCACGCACCCTGTCACGGCACGGCTATTCATCTGTCGGTTCTCGATCATGCTGGAATAGGATTTACTATCCTTTTGCATCTGTCACTAACGCCCTGCAATCGCGAGTTAGGAGCTCGTCATAGTCATTCAATCATTGAATCCTACTCGGAATACCACAGACAAGGTTTAGACCTTCCGGATTCTCTTGAATGCCGCCATCATTCTAGCTTACGCCACAAAGATTCTGGTTAGGAGATCTAAGAGATACTCATTCTAGCTTATTTCATGTAGAACAGAAGTGTTTGTCAGGCACGCGTTCATAAGGGAGAAGGATGATGAGCGTCACACATAATCATCACCTTCATCACGTTCTTGGGTGCGAATGGATATCTTAGAAGCGAAATAAGAAGAATTGAATAGAAAACAGTAGTACTTTGCATTAATCTTTGAGGAACAGCAGAGCTCCACACCTTAATCTATGGAGTGTAGAAACTCTACCGTGTGAAAATACATAAGTGAAGGTCCAGGCATGGCCGAGATGGCCAGCCCCTATGGTCTAAGAACAATGCGTTCAAAGATGGTCCTAAGATCCTAAGATGATCAAAAGATACCTAATACAATAGTAAAAGGTCCTATTTATAATAAACTAGTCACTAGGGTTTACATGAGTAAGTAATTGATGCATAAATCCACTTCCGGGGCCCACTTGGTGTGTGTTTGGGCTGAGCTTAAGTGTAGCACGTGCAGAGGTCATTTGTGGAGTTGAACGCCAGTTTCTGTGCCAGTTTGGGCGTTCAACTCTGGTTTTGGATCCTTTTCTGGCGCTGGACGCCAGATTTGGGCAGAAGGCTGGCATTGAACGCCAGTTTACGTCGTCAATTCTTGGCCAAAGTATGGACTATTATATATTGCTGGAAAGCCCTGGATGTCTACTTTCCAACTCAATTGGAAGCGTGCCATTTCGAGTTCTGTAGCTCTAGAAAATCCACTTTGAGTGCAGGGAGGTCAGAATCCAACAGCATCAGCAGTCCTTTTTCAACCTCTGAATCTGATTTCTGCTCAAGTCCCTCAATTTCAGCCAGAAAATACCTGAAATCACAGAAAAACACACAAACTCATAGTAAAGTCCAGAATTGTGAATTTAACATAAAAACTAATGAAAACATCCCTAAAAGTAACTAGATCCTACTAAAAACATACTAAAAACAATGTCAAAAAGCGTATAAATTATCCGCTCATCACAACACCAAACTTAAATTGTTGCTTGTCCCCAAGCAACTGAAAATCAAAATAGGATAAAAAGAATAGAATATACTATAAATTCCAAACTATCAATGAAACAGAGCTTCAATCATATGAGCGGGACTTATAGCTTTTTGCCTCTTGAATAGTTTTGGCATCTCACTTTATCCATTGAGGTTCAGAATGATTGGCATCTATAGGAACTTCAGATTTCGAATAGTGTTATTGACTCTCCTAGTTCAGTATGATGATTCTTGAACACAGCTATTTTATGAGTCTTGGCCGTGGCCCTAAGCACTTTGTTTTCCAGTATTACCACCGGATACATAAATGCCACAGACACATAATTGGGTGAACCTTTTCAGATTGTGACTCAGCTTTGCTAAAGTCCCCAATTAGAGGTGTCCAGGGTTCTTAAGCACACTCTTTTTTTGCTTTGGACCTTGACTTTAACCGCTCAGTCTCAAGTTTTCACTTGACACCTACACGCCACAAGCACATGGTTAGGGACAGCTTGGTTTAGCCGCTTAGACCAGGATTTTATTCCTTTAGGCCCTCCTATCCACTGATGCTCAAAGCCTTGGGATCCTTTTTATTTCCCTTGCCTTTTGGTTTTAAGGGTTATTGGCTTTTTGCTCTTGCCTCTTGGTTTTAAGAGCTTTGGCTTTTTCTGCTTGCTTTTTCTTTTTCTTTCTATATTTTTTTTTTCGCCTTTTTTTTTTTTCACCAAGCTTTGTTCTTTGCTGCTTTTTCTTGCTTCAAGAATCATTTTTATGATTTTTCAGATTATCAAATAACATGTCTCCTAGTCATCATTCTTTCAAGAGCCAACATATTTAACATTCTTAAACAACAACTTCAAAAGACATATGCACTGTTCAAGCATACATTCAGAAAACAAGAAGCATTGTCACCACATCAATATAATTAAACTAAGTTCAAGGATAAATTCGAAACTCATGTACTTCTTGTTCTTTTGAATTAAAACATTTTTCATTTAAGAGAGGTGATGGATTCATAGGACATTTATAACTTTAAGACATAGTTACTAACTACTAATGATCATGTAATGAAGACACAAACACAGATAAGCACATAACATAGAAAACGAAAAACAGAAGAAATAAGAACAAGGAATGAATCCACCTTAGTAATGGTGGCGTTTCCTTCTTGAGGAACTAATGATGTCCTTGAGCTCTTCTATGTCTCTTCCTTGTCTTTGTTGCTCCTCCTTCATTGCTTTTAGATCTTCTCTGATTTCATGAAGGATGATGGAGTGCTCTTGATGTTCCACCCTTAGTTGCTTCCAATAATTGTGTGGAAGAAAATGTATCCCCTGAGGTATCTCAGGGATCTCTTGATTTGCAGTCAAATGTTCTACCACTGAGCTATAGACCCTTGATGGAAGCTTTTGTCTTCCCTTTCCTCTTTCTAGAGGTTTATCTGGCCTTAGGTGCCATCAATGGTTATGGAAAAAACAAAAAAGCTATGCTTTTACCACACCAAACTTAGAATGTTGCTCGCCCTCGAGCAAAAGAAGAAAGAATGAAGAAGATATGGAGGAGATGGATGGGAGTGTGTATTCGGCCATATGGGTGGGATTGGGTGGGAGAGAGATGTTGAATTTTTGAAGGTAGTGGGTGTATGGATGTGAGTGGTAAATGGAAAACAGAAGGTATGATCATGAATGGAAAGAGAGATGATGAGGTAGGTGGGGATCCTGTGGGGTCCACAGATCCTGAGGTGTCAAGGCATTTACATCCCTGCACCAATTTAGGCATGTAAAATGCCCTTGCACACAACTCTGGGCATTCAGCGCCAGGTTGGTGCCCATTTTGGGCGTTCAACGCCCCTTTGCTGCCATTTCTGGCGTTGAACGCCAGAACCATGCTTGTTCTGGGCGTTCAGCGCCAGGATGCTCCCATTCTGGGCGTTCAGCGCCAGAACTATGCTCTGTTCTGGCGTTTGAACGCCAGACAGATGCTCCTCCAGGGTGTGATTTTTCTTCTGCTGTTTTTGATTCCGTTTTCAATTTTTATATTTATTTTTTGACTCCTCATGATCATGAACCTATAAAGACACATAACTAAGAAAAATATAGTTAGATAAATAAACATTGGGTTGCCTCCCAACAAGCGCTTCTTTAATGTCAATAGCTTGACAGTGGGCTCTCATGGAGCCTCACAGATGTGCAGAGCTTTATTGAGACTCTCCAACACCAAACTTAGAGTTTGACTGTGGGGGATCTGGTTGACTCTGCTTGGAGAGAAGCTTTTCCTGCTTTCTCTCCATGGTTGCAGAGGGAGATCCTTGAGTTTTGAATACAAGGGAGTTCTCATTCCATTGAAGGGATATTTCACCTCTGTCAACATCAATCACAGCTCTTTCTGTGGCCAGGAAAGGTCTTCCTAGGATGTTGGATTCATCCTCTTCCTTTCCAGTATCCAGGACTATGAAATCAGCAGGTATGTAAAGGCCCTCAACCATTACTAATACATCTACTACTTGTCCATAAGCCTGTTTTCTTGAGCTGTCTGCCATCTCCAGTGAGATTTTAGCAGCTTGCACCTCATAGATTCCCAGTTTCTCTATTACAGAGAGGGGCATGAGGTTTATTCCTGAACCAAGGTCACACAGAGCCTTAAAGATCATGTTGCTTATGGTACAAGGTATTATGAACTTTCCAGGATCCTGTCTCTTCTGAGGCAATGTCAGTTGATCCAGATCACTTAGTTCATTGATGAACAAGGGAGGTTCAACTTCCCAAGCATCAATGCCAAATAATTTGGCATTCAGCTTCATGATTGCACCAAGAAACTTGGCAGTTTGCTCTTCAGTGACATCCTCATTCTCTTCAGAAGAGGAATACTCATCAGAGCTCATGAAGGGCATAAGGAGGTTCAATGGAATCTCTATGGTCTCTAGATGAGCCTCAGAGTCCTTTGATTCCTCAGAGGGAAGCTCCTTATTGGTCACTGGACGTCCCAGGAGGTCTTCCTCCTTGGGATTCACGTCCTTTCCTCTCCTCACAGGTTCGGCCATGGCGCTTATGTCAATGGCCTTGCACTCTCCTTTTGGGTTCTCTTCTGTATTGCTTGGGAGAGTACTAGGAGGGATTTCAGTGATCCTTTTACTCAGCTGGCCCACTTGTGCTTCCAGATTTCTAATGGAAGACCTTGTTTCATTCATGAAACTTACAGTGGCCTTAGATAGATCAGAGACTAGATTTGCTAAATTAGAAGCATTTTGTTCAGAGTTCTCTGTCTATTGCTGAGTTGATGATTGAAAAGGCTTGCTATTGCTAAACCTGTTTCTTCCACCATTGTTAAAGCCTTGTTGGGGCTTTTGATCCTTCCTTGAGAAATTTGGATGATTTCTCCATGTTGAGTTATAGGTGTTTCCATAAGGTTCACCTAAATAATTTACCTCTGCTATTGCAGGGTTCTCAGGATCATAGGCTTCCTCTTCAGAAGATGCCTCTTGAGTACTGTTGGATGCAGCTTGCATTCCATGCAGACTCTGAGAAATTATATTGACTTGCTGAGTCAATATTTTGTTCTGAGCCAATATGGCATTCAGAGTATCAACTTCAAGAACTCCCTTCTTCATAGGCGTCCCATTGCTTACAGGATTCCTTTCAGAAGTGTACATGAACTGGTTATTAGCAACCATGTCAATGAGTTCTTGAGCTTCTGCAGGCGTTTTCTTTAGGTGAATGGATCCACCTGCAGAGGTATCCAATGACATCTTAGATAGCTCAGATAGACCACCATAGAATATATCCAGGATGGTCCATTCTGAAAGCATGTCAGAAGGACACTTTTTGGTCAACTGTTTGTATCTTTCCCAAGCTTCATAGAGGGATTCACCTTCTTTCTGTCTGAAGGTTTGAACATCAGCTCTAAGCTTGCTCAGCTTTTGAGGAGGAAAATACTTGGCTAAGAAAGCCGTGACCAGCTTATCCCAAGAGTTCAGGCTGTCTTTAGGTTGAGAATCCAACCATAATCTAGCTCTGTCTCTTACAGCAAAAGGGAAAAGCATGAGCCTGTAGACTTCAGGATCTATTCCATTAGTCTTAACAGTATCACATATCTGCAAGAATTCAGTTAAGAACTGAAAAGGATCTTCAGATGGAAGTCCATGAAACTTGCAGTTCTGCTGCATCAGAGAAACTAATTGAGGTTTCAGCTCAAAGTTGTTTGCTCCAATGGCAGGAATGGAGATGCTTCTTCCATGTAAATTGGAATTAGGTGCAGTAAAGTCACCAAGCATCTTCCTTGCATTATTATTATTTTCGGCTGCCATCTCCTCTGCCTGTTCGAAAATTTCTGAAAGGTTATCTCTGGATTGTTGTATTTTAGCTTCTCTTAATTTTCTCTTCAGAGTCCTTTCAGGTTCTGGATCTGCTTCCACAAGAATGTTCTTATCCTTGCTCCTGCTCATATGACAAGGAAGAATGGACAGAAAAATGATAATAATAATAATAGGGATTCTCTTTACCACAGTATAGAGGTTCCCTTATGTGAGTAGAAGAAAAGAGGAAGAAATTCGAACACAGATAGAAGAGGGGGTTCGAATTTGGTGATGATGTGAGGAAGAGATGTTAGTTAATGAATGAATAAATAGAATAGGATGAGAGAGAAGGAGGGAATTTTCGAAAATTATTTTTGAAAAGGAGTTAGTGATTTTTGAAAATGGTTTTTGAAAAATTGTTAGTAATTTTCGAAAATTAAGTTTTAAAAATTGAAATAATTAATAAATTAAAAAGAAATTTTGAAAAAGGTGAGAGATCTTTTCGAAAATTGAGAGAGATAGTTAGTTAGGTGGTTTTGAAAAAGTTAAGAAACAAACAAAAAGTTAGTTAGTTAGTTGAAACAAATTTTGAAAAGATAGGAAGTTAGGAAGTTAGAAAAGATATTTTGAAAAGATATTTTTGAAAAAGATAAGATAAGAAGATATTTTTGAAAAGATATGATTGAAATTAGTTTTGAAAAAGATTTGATTTTTAAAATCTCAATTAATGACTTGATTCATAAGAAATCACAAGATATGATTCTAGAACATAAAGTTTGAATCTTTCTTAACAAGCAAGTAACAAACTTCAAATTTTTGAATCAAAACATTAATTGATTATGTTATTTTCGAAAATGTGGTATAAAAATGAGAAAAAGATTTTTGAAAAATATTTTTGGAATTTTCGAAAATAACTAAGAAATTTGAAAAAGATTTGATTTTTGAAAAAGATTTTGAAAAAGATAAGATTTTCAAATTGAAAATTTGATTTGACTCATAAGAAACAATTTGATTTTAAAAATTTTTGAAAAAGTCAATCCAAATTTTCGAATTTGATGAGAGAAAAAGGGAAAGATATTTTTTTGATTTTTTGAATTTTTATGAAAACATGAAAATTATGCAATGCATGAAATTTTTAGATCAAAACAATGAATGCATGCAAGAATGCTATGAATGTCAAGATGAACACCAAGAACACTATGAAGATCATGATGAACATCAAGAACATATTTTTGAAAAACTTTTAATGCAAAGAAAACATGCAAGACACCAAACTTAGAATTCTTTAATGCTTACGCACTAAGAATTCAAGAATGCATATGATAAACATGAAAAGACACAAAACAAAAAATCATCAAGATCAAACAAGAAGACTTACCAAGAACAACTTGAAGATCATGAAGAACACTATGAATGCATGAATTTTCGAAAAATGCAAGATGTATATGCAATTGACACCAAACTTATGATATGACTCAAGACTCAAACAAGAAACAGAAAATATTTTTGATTTTTATGATTTTTTAATTTTTTTTTGGATTTTTTTCGAAAATTATATGAAAAAGGAAAATAAGGATTCCAAAATTTTTAATATGAATTCCAGGAATCTTGCATTCTTAGTCTAAAGCTTCAGTCCAGGAATTAGACATGGCTCACTAGCCAGCCAAGCTTTCAAAGAAAGCTCCAGTCCAAAACACTAGACATGGCCAATGGCCAGCCAAGCTTCAGCATGTAATTCAGACATGACATGCCTGACATACCCTACAGTCGTGTAAGAGCTGATGGTTGGAAGCCTCAGTCCAAAAGAATTTAGACATGGCTTTACAGCTAGCCAGGCTTCACATGCTTCATGAAACACTATAATTCATTCTTAAAAATTCTGAAGAAAATTTTTGAAAACATTTTTATTTTTTTCGAAAACAGATGAGAGATTTTTGAAAATATTTTTGAAAAATTTTTGAAAATAAAATAAAAAGAAAATTACCTAATCTGAGCAACAAGATGAACCGTCAGTTGTCCAAACTCAAACAATCCCCGGCAACGGCGCCAAAAACTTGGTGTTGTTGCCGGATCAGACTTGGCACTGATGTTACCGGACCAAAAGCTTGCCGAAAACTCAAACAATCCCCGGCAACGGCGCCAAAAACTTGGTGTTGTTGCCGGATCAGACTTGGCACTGATGTTACCGGACCAAAAGCTTCCCAAAAACTCAAACAATCCCCGGCAACGGCGCCAAAAACTTGGTGCACGAAATTGTGATCTCCAGGCTCGAACAAATCCTGGTAATGGCTCCAAAGCTTGGTGCTCTGATCTTAATTCATAATTGTCACAACTTCGATACAACTAACCAGCAAGTGCACTGGGTCGTCCAAGTAATACCTTACGTGAGTAAGGGTCGAATCCCACGGAGATTGTTGGTATGAAGCAAGCTATGGTCACCTTGTAAATCTCAGTCAGGCAGATATAAAGTGATAATGGTGTTTTCGAATATTAATTAATAAAATAGGGATAGAGACACTTATGTAATTCATTGATAGGAATTTCAGATAAGCGAATGGAGATTCTTTCGTTCCTCTGAACCTCTGCTTTCCTGCTATCTTCATCCAGTCAGTCTTACTCCTTTCCATGGCTGGCTTTATGTGATACATCACCACTGTCAATGGCTACTTTCGGTCATCTCTCGGGAAAATGATCCAATGCCCTGTCACGGCACGGCTAATCGTCTGGAGGCATCACCCTTGTCAATGGCTTCATCTTATCCTCTCAGTGAATAATATGCTCACGCACCCTGTCACGGCACGGCTATTCATCTGTCGGTTCTCGATCATGCTGGAATAGGATTTACTATCCTTTTGCGTCTGTCACTAACGCCCTGCAATCGCGAGTTAGGAGCTCGTCACAGTCATTCAATCATTGAATCCTACTCGGAATACCACAGACAAGGTTTAGACCTTCCGGATTCTCTTGAATGCCGCCATCATTCTAGCTTACGCCACGAAGATTCTGGTTAGGAGATCTAAGAGATACTAATTCTAGCTTATTTCATGTAGAACAGAAGTGTTTGTCAGGCACGCGTTCATAAGGGAGAAGGATGATGAGCGTCACACATAATCATCACCTTCATCACGTTCTTGGGTGCGAATGGATATCTTAGAAGCGAAATAAGAAGAATTGAATAGAAAACAGTAGTACTTTGCATTAATCTTTGAGGAACAGCAGAGCTCCACACCTTAATCTATGGAGTGTAGAAACTCTACCGTGTGAAAATACATAAGTGAAGGTCCAGGCATGGCCGAGATGGCCAGCCCCTATGGTCTAAGAACAATGCGTTCAAAGATGGTCCTAAGATCCTAAGATGATCAAAAGATACCTAATACAATAGTAAAAGGTCCTATTTATAATAAACTAGTCACTAGGGTTTACATGAGTAAGTAATTGATGCATAAATCCACTTCCGGGGCCCACTTGGTGTGTGTTTGGGCTGAGCTTAAGTGTAGCACGTGCAGAGGTCATTTGTGGAGTTGAACGCCAGTTTCTGTGCCAGTTTGGGCGTTCAACTCTGGTTTTGGATCCTTTTCTGGCGCTGGACGCCAGATTTGGGCAGAAGGCTGGCGTTGAACGCCAGTTTACGTCGTCAATTCTTGGCCAAAGTATGGACTATTATATATTGCTGGAAAGCCCTGGATGTCTAATTTCCAACGCAATTGGAAGCGCGCCATTTCGAGTTCTGTAGCTCTAGAAAATCCACTTTGAGTGCAGGGAGGTCAGAATCCAACAGCATCAGCAGTCCTTTTTCAACCTCTGAATCTGATTTCTGCTCAAGTCCCTCAATTTCAACTAGAAAATACCTGAAATCACAGAAAAACACACAAACTCATAGTAAGGTCCAGAATTGTGAATTTAACATAAAAACTAATGAAAACATCCCTAAAAGTAACTAGATCCTACTAAAAACATACTAAAAACAATGTCAAAAAGCGTATAAATTATCCGCTCATCATTTTGCTTTGTAATTTTCTTCACACATCCAATCAATTCCCTTTTCTCTTTCCGCTTCACAAATACTTGGTTACTCGTCTAAGTTCTTATGCTTCTTGTTGATTGTTTGTTGCTTTAACTTGCATATTTATCTTTAAAGCATCTTAGGCACATTAAAATAAGTGAGTATATGTGTTTTGGTATAGTTGTGACATAACTTTTAAATGCTAGTATGTGAGTTCTAAATCGCGTGCAACTTAGAATTCACATACTATTTTCATCAATGCCCCACGCTGATTAACTCACTTCATTTTAGTGATTGTTACCTCATTCTAACAATCTATGCTCATGTGTCTGAGAATTTTCTTGTCTTAATATATTTTGTTTTATATTTTTTCAGGATGAGTAATCATTAGCAACAAGGGAAGCAGAAGAAAGAACATGCAGCAGCCGATTGATCCACAAGTTGAAGGTGGCGATCCGTGAAGTCTCCGTACCCCCTTGCTTATCTTTGAATGTATGGAGGATCGTGCAAACGTTTAAGTGTGGGGAGATCGGTGACTGATCTTTGGGTGAAAACCTTCTATTCCAAACACTTGTACCTTTATTTTGTTTACTTTAAATTCTCTTTCAGTAGTTACATTTTTCTTAGTTTGTATATATATCTTTTTTTTTGTATGTGGATGAATATTGGATAATATGATCTAAGTAATTTTTGCATGAGATGATTGAGATTAGTATAGAATAGGGAAAAAACTTAGAATTTTGATTTTCATCCAACCACTCCTTGAAATGTTTTTTTGTATATATGTATAAATAAATTGTTGTCCACTTAGTTAAAATAATAGAATCCCAAAATTATTTCTTTATAGGGCATTCCAAAATTGATTTGAGTTAAAATATTTTTCATTGAAATTGCTTGAATTATATTTTGGAACAAAGATTAGAGCTAGAACACATAACCAAGTAAGATTTGAGCTTTTATGTGTGGTTGCATCATATATATTAACCATTATTTCATTCTTGTGTATGTTATTTTCTTTCTATAATTGTAATCTTTGATTTGTTTGATTCTTTATATCTATTATTCTGTGTATGAATCCATTTACATGATTGAGGCCTTCATTTTATTTTGAGCTCACCTTTTCATATGACCCTACCCTGTGCATCTACCATTGTAACCAAATTTGGGCTTGATTAACCCCCTTGGTTCTTAATTTTAGCACATCATTAACCATAAGCAAAAAATAATAGATGTCTTGATTTGAATTCTTGATTAGCTTAGACTAATGAGTGTGAATGATCTAAGTGTGTAGGGGGAGTTTTTTAAAAAAAAAAAGGAAAAAACGGTGGTAGAGAATAAGAAATTTTTCATTTTGGGTTTTCATTGAAAATTTTGAAAATTGGATACATATTCATGCATTAAATACTTAAACCATATGCATTACTCTCTTGTGTATATATTATGTTATATAAATAAAGAATAAAGAAAAAATATCAATATAAAAGAAAAAAACACGAGAAAAAAAGAAAAAAATGGACAAATGTCCCAAAGAGAAGTAATAAGAATAATACATATGGGATGTGAATTGAAAAAAAATGTATTAGTAGGTAAAAAAAATAAATAAATGAATGAATAATGGGTAGCTAGGAGTGTGCCTTAGGGTTGAAAAGATTGTTGTAGGTTAGGTAGGAGTCTAAGCTAATCAAGAATTTGATTTTCAAGTCCACTTGGCCAAATATAATCTCACCTTGTCCCTAGCCCTATTACAACCCTCAAAAGCCCTATTGATGATTGTATTCATGCATAGAACACTTGTTGATTGTTAGAAGAAAAACAAGTCTTAAAAATAAGGTTAGAAGAGAATTGAGTGAATCAACCATAAACACTAAAGAGTTTAGAGCGTATGCACATCCAATGAGGGTTCGATTGTTCAATTCTATGTTATCTTTGCTCTTGAAGCTTTATCTTGCAAGTTCATTAAACTTTTTAAGACTTGAATCAATTGTGGAGTTGATTTGACTATCATTATTTTTGTCCTTCTTGCTTATCAATGCTCTCGGACTTTGATTTATTTTTTACTAAGTAAGTTTACATAGGATATAGACGGTAAATTGCATTTAGTTAGATTGCATATAATAAGTATGATATTCCTTGATCATGTCTTTCTTGATACTTAGCATAAGGACATGCTATCATTTAAGTGTGGGGAGGTTGATAAACTCATATTTTAGGGTGAATTTTGGGTTGAAAAGAAGAGAATTTATTAACTTATCTTGCAATTATTCATTGAAATAGCATTTATGAATTTCTTTTAATTGTGCTTAATGATTAAAAACATGCTTTTTAGGCCCTTAAATGCTAAATTTAATTCATTTATATTCCATTCGATGCCTTGATGTGTTTGTTGAGTATTTTAGGCTTAGAAGACAAGGATGACTTGAAGAAATGAAGAAAAAGCATGTAAAAGTGGAGAATTCATGAAAAAATAAAGTTTTGGAAATATGCCCAGTTGCGCGTACGCATGCCTCATGCGTATGCATGACTATCAACACGTGATTTACTTAAGTAAACACATGGGTCGCAATTTTAAGGCTTTCTTGGGCCCAATCTAACTCATTTCTGAAGCATTTGAAGGCAAGACTAAGGGAAGATCAACCAAGTAGTCATAGAATAGTTTAGAATCATGTTTTAGGATAGAATTCTAGAGAGAAAAGCTCTCTCTTCTCTCTAGAATCTAGGGTAGTTTTAGGTTAAACTCTCTTAGATGTAGATTTTAATTCTTGTTCTTGAGTAGTTCTCTTTACATTTTCTTGTTCTATTGTCTCAATTTTCCTAGTTTCTCTTGTTAGCTTCTTTATTTTGTCTATTTTAGTTTATGAATAATTGTTGAATTTCACTTCCATTTGATGCAATTTTATGTTTTCATATCCTCTGATGTTTGCTTTAGTTGCTATTATCGTTATCTTGTTTTGGTAGTTTTAGATTTTATTATTATTGCAAATTGTCATGTTTTACTTTTATGCATCCTAAGTATTTGATGAAATGCTCCTTTTAGTTTTAGAGTAGATTTTTGTATTCTTGGCTTGGGTCGGTAACTTGGGTGACCTTGAGTTACTAATATCCAAGTTGATTGATAATTTGGAGATCTTAATTAGTCTTGTTTCCATTGACGCTAATCTAATTCAATTAGTAAGTTGATTATAACTTATGGATTAGGATTAATTAAACCCATTTAACTTTCCTCTGATAATGGGGATGAAGAAGTGGGCTTGCTCTTTGTAATTATCATGTTGTGGTTAGTAACAAGAAAAGTGATCCTTAACCATCAACCCTTGCCAAGATCTTTTTACAATTGAATTTTCTTTCCATTGCTTTAATTGCTTTTAGTTTAATGCCTTTCATGCTAATTTAATTTCTTGCTTTTTACATTTCGTGTTTATTGCTATCAACCCTCGATTTTTCTGATAGCCAATAATTGAGCACTTGATTGCAAGTTCTAGGGAGAACGACCCGGGATACTACTCCTGGTTATTTTGATTTGAATTTTGACAATCATTTAAACTTTGATTAGAGTCATTTGTTAGTTTGAAACTATACTACTAACGAAGAAATTTTTTCTTTTTTTGAGAAATTCTAAACCGACTGATGGCTCGCGTCACTTCCCTAACAGCAACTAATACAAATCAACAAAACAATTAAAAAAAGTGATAAATTCTGAAAACCCCTAACAACAAACGGCATTACCAATACAGATCAATAATAATCATGCAAGTAATTCATTTAAATAAAACCATAAACCCTAAATAAAAAACAAACAGATCAATAATAATCATGCAAGTAATTCACGAACAACACTCACCAATCACTAACAGAACAATTCAAGAACAACACTCACTAATCACTAACAGATCAAAATAATGACTAATAGAACAATTCACTAATAAAACAACTCACTAACAACACTCAGTAATCACTAACAGGGCTCCCTAATCACTAACAGAACTCACTAATCATGCAAATATACAGAGAATCCATATCAATAAATAGAATATATTAACTCACTAAAATCCTTAAATATAGTAGGCACCTTTTGCATATCTGACGTGAAGTTAAATCCATTTGCTCTAAAATCTCCAAGGTCCTCTTCTAGTATCTCTAAAAACATTTCCACCTGGCTTTGTTCTCGGATTCTACAATGGCATAGGCAATAGGGTGTATATAGTTATTTGCGTCCTGTCCTATGGCTGTAAACAATTGACCCCCGTAGTATCTTCTGAGAAAAGTCCCATCTAACCCTATAAGTGGTTTGCATCCTCCAAGAAATTCCTTTTTACAGGCATCAAAACCTACATAAATTATGAGGAATAGAGGATTTGAATCAGGTTGTGGATTAGTATGTATCCTCGTCATAGACCCCAGGTTAGTCTTCAGTATCTCATTTGCATAATCATGGAGCCTAGCATACTAAGCAATCTTAGAACCTCTATTATCTCCTTTTCTTTGACCATCGATCTGTAAATTTTTCTTTCATTAATCAGCACATCATACTCATTTCTGAAGAATTGGTCAGCCTTCCTTACTATCATATTTGGTTGGACTCTTATTCTCTCATCTAATTTATCTACAACCCATTTTTCATATTTTTTGTCTGCTGACTTACAATGGTTGTCTCTGTTGTAGGTGTGTTCATTGACAAACGTCTTGACCTAATAGCTCAGGAAAAATGACCTCTTAGTACAGTATATTTGCCACAGGAATTCCTCATCATAGCAAAATGCCTTGCTTCTGGTTGAATCACATCGAAGGAAGAATATGCTCCGTCAAATATTGATGTTAAACTTCCGAAATACCTTTTTGAAATGATTGTGGTTCAAACTCCATCTCCAACTCCAACCGGACTTGGCCAATAGGAGCATCAATATTGTTTTGAGGAAAGACTGAAGGTTGATCAACATCTTCATCACTTGCTATGCTTCTCAATTCTTTTGACTCATAGCAATGATATCCAGCATTTTCATTCGAGAATTCTTCCATGTCAATAGGGACATAGATGGATGGAGGCTTTTTAGGATCGGAGTTGGGTATGAAAGATTGTCTAGTAGGGGGAGACCTCTTTGCTTATCTTCTATTGTTCACCTTAGGCCTTTCCTTAGCTTACTCATCAAGGTTGGTCTGGTTGTTCTGAGGAGTACTGTTAGTATTAGAGGGTGGAATTGCATATGATTCAGGGTTTGATTATGAAAGTGAATTTCTATATGGCTGTGGAATGTACTGGGTTACTTATTCAGTTTCTTGGGCTTCATTTTCACTAGATACTGAGGCAAAAACTGCACTTGGAGATGTTGAACCAGTAGTATGTATTGGCTACTACTCATGCTCATTGGGATGCTATGAAGATTGTGATTAATTAGAATGTATGTGGCTCATCTGGTTATACAGGTATTGTGGGAGGCTGAGACATTTGTTTTGCTGGAGATCTTTGTTGGGACACATTGCCACCATCCTCCTTTTGGGCCTTAACTTCAACCTGATTGCTTGCTTCATGGGCTTTTTCCCTATTATAGCCTCACCTCTACCATGGGCCTCCTTCAAACTTGTACATGACCCACTATTTTAGCATCATTATCATCCTCAACAACTATAATTCTTCTTCTTGGAGTCTTCTTTGGAATTGGATTCCTCTTAGCACAAGTATTCAATCTCATCTTTGTTGGAGTAATATTCTCTTCAACCATAACAGGATCATTTACAGGGTGTTCTATGTATAAGTCAATTATGTTACCATTCTTCACGGCAGCCTGATATAACTTAACTATGTCCATATAAGCCCTTAACAATTTCAGCCCATTATCAAGCTCCTTACCAGGTTCTAGCCAATAAAAATAAGTAATGGACATATACCCAATGTCCTTCAGTAAATCATTTATGAAAAATCCATTGAAGATATCCACATTAATCCTCTCAATATTACTTTCCTACCAACATACACAAGCTTCCCACATGGACCTCGCTTAAATCTTTCTCTATGATTAATACACAAAGTAATATGGACAGTGGTCATCCTTGCAAGCAATACAGTATAATCTAAAGTACCATTCCATGTAATTACAGATAACAACATAGCAACAAAAAATCTAACCCTAACCCAAATGACTAACATTTTTCAAACCCATAAAAAATAATCAGAATATCCGAGAAAGTCGCAGAATCATTCTAAGATGGTAATGAGATATCTTTGTTCTTCGTGGAGCAACAATGATGGGCTATAGGTAGTGGATGGTGAGATACTTTCAACGATGGTGGATTACGGGTAGTGAAGCAACAACTTGATTAAACTGGGGAACTGTCTCTGTCGCAGAATGGAGGTGCTCTGATCTTCTTTTCCGATTTGGGATGGTAGTGGTGACAGCAATAGAGCTCTACTAGGGCACAGAGGGGTGTGAAAAGTTTTCTTTCCCTATTTCTTAAGAAAAAAAAAGTTGGATTACACATAGATAGGCTTGGAGGGATTTTGCTACCACGTAGATTCGGATATTAACAGACCAAGTGCGTAACCAACGTCATGGCACTTCTGGCACATGGAGGTCATCTGTGATTACAAGGTGAGTTTCCTTCTTCCATGGGTACATTTGTAAGTATTTGCATCTTTTATAGGTACAAATGGTCATTTATTCTAAAATTATAATTAAACTTTAGGAGTTATAATAATTTATCCGTAAGATAATGATTCTTAAATCAATACTTTTATCTCATTTTTCTAATCATATTTACAAAAAATTATATCATATCTCTAAAACCTTTTGTAAAGGAAGGGGGAAAGTTTGGAGAATTGGGAAAAGAATAGTAATTTTTTTTAACTTTAGTGTTTAAAGACTTTTTAAACAAAACAAAAAAGCCTTTTTTTTTCCTTTTTACTTTAGCGCTTAAAGATCATATTTAAAACTAAAAAATAGGATAAACAACCATTAGTACCCATTAATTTTACGAACGCTGACAAAAGTACCCATCAAACAAGAAAACATTATACACATGAAAGATGGGTTCTGTACAACGAAAGTATCTAAAGTTTAATTTTTTTTTTACTTTTTAATAAAATTTCTAAATTAACCCAACCCTTTTCTCTTTCCCAAACTTCAACATTAGCAGTACTTCAAAAAATTCCATCCATCAATGGCTACAGTTTCAGCACTTTTGTTTTTTTTCTCCCAAATCTTCTTATTCTTTTCAAAATTTACCAAAAAAACACTCTTTCAGATATAAGAGAATGATAACCAGAATCAGAACCTTAACATGGCTAAATCTACAACAACTATTCTCACTGTCGGTTACCACTCTCTCGCTGTCAGCACGTCATCGTTGCCGTGTCTTGCATAACGCTTGTTCAACAGCATCGTCGCCTTTCCCTCCACACTCGTTCGTCATCGTCGCGGCCTCCTAATTGACTTCCTTGTCATTGCCGCCTACAGCAGAATCGTCACTGCCATTAGTAACATCCTTGCCACCTCTAGTAGCCTCTTCGTTGCTCATCGTCACCGTGGAGTTGTGGTTGAAGATGAAAGATGAGTTAATTTTGTTGTAAAATAAATAAATAAATAAATAAGGAAGAGGTAATAAATATAAACTAAGGAAGTATAATTAGATAAAAATATTCACCACAATTACTATCTCAATATAATAGAGATAATTAATATATTTATTAATATTAAATATAAAGAGTGAGAGAGAGAAGATTATTATTGTTGATGTATGTATTGCCTGAGGCTTTAGCCTCCTATTTATATATGTACAAGAGGTCACTTTTTCAAGCTCAATTAATTGTAATCTCTCTTGATATCCTGATTAACATAGAGAAATAGGCATCCACCTCATATCCACTTCACACTTATCACACCACCCCCCTTAGATGACCATTTAGGATTATGCCTCGTTAAAACTTAACTAAAGAAAAATCCAATGGGAAATAACTTTAGTGAAGGAAAAAGAGTACAAAATCCTTTGTGATGGGGACTGCCTCATTAAAAATCTTGTCAAGAAAAATCCAATGAGAAAAAACCTGACCAAGGGAAAAAGAGTACAGTCTCCCCCTTTTGTCGACATCATTTAATGTCTCGAAATCGGCGCATCCCATTCTGATGTACCAATTTTTCAAAGGAGAATTTTGGGAGTGACTTTGTAAATAAATCTGCCAGATTATCACTTGAGTGGATCTGTTGGACATCAATTGTTCCTTAGTTTTGAAGATCATGAGTGAAGAAGAATTTGAGAGAAATATGCTTTGTTCTATCACCTTTGATGTATCCACCTTTAAGTTGAGCAATGCATGTTGTATTATCTTCAAACAGAACAGTTGGAGCTATCTTATGATCAATCAGTCCACATGATGACATTATATATTGGATCAAACTCTTGAGCCAAAAATACTCGCGACTTGCTTCATGTATCGCTAGTATTTCAGCATGATTAGAGGAGGTTACTGCTATCGTCTGTTTCGTGGACCTCCATGATATAGCTGTATCACCATACGTGAATAGGTATCCTGTTTGAGATCTCCCTTTGTATGGATCAGACAAGTATCCAGCATCAGCATAACCAACTAATTGTGACTTAGATCCATATGGATAGAACAATCCCATATCGACCGTTCCATGAAGACATCAAAAGATTTGTTTGATTCCATTCCAATGTCTTCTAGTTGGAGAAGAACTCTACCTTGCTAATAAATTCACAGCAAATGATATATCAGGTTGTGTATTATTAGCAACATACATTAGCGCTCCAATGGCGCTAAGATATGGTACTTCAGGACCAAGGATATCTTCATTTTCTTCTTTAGGACGGAATTGGTCTTTTTTCACATCCAAAGACCTTTTGATCATTAGGGTACTTAATTGATGTGACTTATCCATATAAATTCTCTTCAAGATCTTTTCTGTGTATGTTATTTGATGAATAAAAATCTCATTTTTTATATGCTCGATCTGCAGGCCGAGACAAAATTCAGTCTTTCCAAGATCTTTCATCTCAAGCTCTTCTTTTAGAGTTTTTATAATTGTTGGAATCTCTTCAAGAGTTCCAATGATATTTAAATCATCAACGTACACAGCAATTGTAATGAATTCGGATGCAGATTTCTTTATGAAAACACACGGACAGATATCATCATTCTTGAATCTGTTTTTGGCCAGATATTCAGTAAGGCGATTATACCACATTCGTCCAGATTGCTTTAAACCATATAAAGATCTTTGCAATTTGACTGAGTATAACCCTTGCGAATATTCATTTGATGGTTTATATATCTTTAGTCCTTTAGGGACTTTCATATAGATATCACGATCTAATGAGCCGTATAAGTAGGCTGTTACCACATCCATTAAATACATATGTAGTTTATGATATGTGGATAAACTGACCAAATAACGCAATGTTATTACATCCACTACAGGGGAACGTGTTTCTTCAAAATCTGTACCGGGCCTTTGTGAAATGCCTTGTGCCACAAGCCGAACTTTGTAGCATACAACTTCATTTTTCTCATTTCGTTTTCTCACAAATATCCATTTGTATCCAACAGGTTTTACATCTTCTGGTGTACAGACTACAGGTCCAAAGACTTCACATTTTGCAAGTAAGTCTAACTCAGCCTTCATGGCTTCTTCCCATTTTGGCCAATCATTCTTTTGTCGACATTCTTTGACTGTTCTTGGCTCAAGATCCTTACTTTCATGCATGATATTTAATGCCACATTATATGCAAATAATTCATTGACAATTGTCTTATTTTGGTCCCATTTTTCTCATGTAAAGACATAATTTATTAGATCTCGTCATTTTTACAATTTTCAGGTACCTGAACGTCTTCTGGCGTTAAAACTATATCAGAATTTTGGACAACTGCAGGTGTCTTTACTATGTCTTTTTCAACAGGAATAATATTTACCTCTTTTCTTTTTCGAAGATTTTTGTCTTTGGAACCGACAGGCCTGCCACGCTTCTGGCGTGAATTTGTTTCGGTGGCTATTTATCTGAATGGGACCTCAATTCGAATTGGAGCATTTTCAGCTGGTATATAGGATTTGGTTATCCTCTTTGTATCAGAAAATGCATCAGACAATTCATTTGCTATTCTTTGCAAATGTATAATCTTTTGAACTTCTAGTTCACATTGCCTTGATCGATGCATCAAGGATGATGCATTCCAATTAAGTTCCTTTTCAGGAAGCTTATTCTTTCCCCCTAATGTTGGAAATTTTGATTCATCAAAATGACAATCTAAAAATCTAGCTTTAAATACATCTCCAGTTTGTATTTTAATATACCTCACTATAGAGGGAGAATCATATCTAACATATATCCTAATTTTCTTTGGGGTCCCATTTTGGTGCGAGAAGGTGGTGCAATGGAAACATATATCGCACACCCGAATATTCTTAAATTGGAAACATTTGACTGCTAGCCAAAAGCTAATTGCATAGGAGAGAACTGATGATAACTTGTTGGCCTCAAACGAATAAGTGATGCAGCATGTAAAATACCATGCCCAAGCCAAAGTTGGGAGATTTGTTCTCATAAGTAAGGGTCTAGCAATTAATTGGAGGCGTTTAATAAGTGATTCTGCTGCTAACTCATTTTGTGTGTGAACATGAGATACTGGATGTTCAACACTTATTCCATTAGCCATACAATAAGCATCAAAAGCTTGGAAAGTAAATTCACCAGCATTATCAAGACGAATTGCTTTGATTGGATTTTCTGGAAACTGTACTTTTAATCGAATAATTTGAGCTAGTAATCTCGCAAACGCCAGGTTGCGAGAAGACAATAAGCACACATGTGACCATCTCGAAGATGCGTCTACAAGAACCATAAAATATCTAAAAGATCCACATGGTGAATGAATAGGTCCACATATATCGTTTTGAATCCTTTTCTAGGAATTCAGGGGACTCAAATCCAATATTTACTGGTGATGGCCTTAAAATTAACTTTCCCTAAGAACATGCAGCACAACAAAATTCACTTGGTTTAAGAATCTTCTGGTTCTTTAGTGAATGTCCATGGGAGTTTTCAATAATTTTCCGCATCATAGTTGTTCCCAGATGACCCAATCGATCATGCCAAGTTATGAATTCATTTGGGCTAGTAAACTTCTGGTTTACAATGGCATGTGATTCAATTGCACTCATCTTGGTATAATATAACCCAGATGAAAGTGAGGGTAACTTTTCTAATATAACTTTTTTATTTAAATCATGAGTTGTGATACATAAGTACTCATGATTTTTCTCATTCATTGTTTCAATATGATACCCATTTAAGTGAATATCCTTGAAACTCAATAAGTTCCTTAAAAACTTAGTAGACAATAGTGCATTATTTATTCTGAATTTTGTTCCTCCAGAAAACAAAATTATAGTTCTTCTAGAGTCTTCTATCACATTGCCTGAGCCAATAATAGTATTAACATATTCTTTTTTTGACACAAGATGGGTAAAGTATATATTAATTTTGAGAATGGTGTGCGAACTTGCACTATCCGCAAGGCATACATCTTTATTATATATCATTGCCATTTTCTTCAAAGACGAATAATAATAATAAAATGAGAAGAAATATATGTGTAGTAAAATTATTTTCTTGATTGAAAATATTTTGTTCTAAGTATAGTATATTCTAAAAATTTTATTATTATTATCTTGGCATATTCAGTAATTTTGAAATTCATAAATATCATATTTGAAATTCATATGCATAAAAATAAAACTTAACAATAAGTTTCTTACATTATTTATTTACATAAATACTTTAACAATCTCACATATTAAACTATTCCATCATTGATCAAATGGCCAATATTTCCTTCAAGATCCTCAAAGAAATCAGATACATCATAATAAGTGGTGAAATTTTCATCATCATTTGAAACAAAATTTGTTTCCTTTTCTTTGTCGTTTTTTTTTTTTCAAAGATGTTTGATAAAGATCGACTAGGTGCCTTGGTGTCCGACAGGTACGCGACCAATGGCCTTTTCCAGCACAACGGAAACACTTATCCTCTGCTAAATTATTTTGCCCAGTGTTTCTTTCTTTATCCCACTTCTGGTGAGATCCTTTCTTGTGAACATAATTCTTTTTTCTTCCATAATTTTTCTTGTTACCAAAACCTTGCCATTTACCTCTTCTGGGGTAATGATTTGCCGCATTTACTTCAGAAAACAGGGCGATGCCAGCTAGGCTCGCTTCATGATTTTTTTTAAAGGCAACTCATTGTTGCGTTCAACAACAAGAAGACAAAAAATTAACTCAAAATATTTTTTAAATCCTTTTTCTTGATACTGCTGCTGTAGGAGCACATTCGAGTCATGGAAGGTCAAGAAAGTTTTCTCTAACATATCATTATTATTTATCTTTTTTCCCACATAATTTCAATCGTGAGGTGATTCGAAACATTGTTGAATTATATTCATTTTTCAATCCTTCGTCAAGATGACGACGAAGGAGGATCATGACTTTGGCTTTATCCTTCTAGGATAATTATTTTCAACCTTAATGGTATCTCCAAGATCCATTGAATCAAGATGGATTTCAGCATCTAGTATCTATGATAAATAGTTGTTTTAAGAGCATTAAATTCAAGATGAGAGTATTTCAACATAATGAAAATTTATTACCTGAATTTTCGTAAAATTTGATCAGAATCTCGTGCTAATAATGTGTTGTAAAATAAATAAATAAATAAATAATAAATATAAAATAAGGAAGTATAATTAAATAACAATATTCATCACAATTACCATCTCAATGTAATAGAGATGATTAATATATTTACTAATATTAAAGAGTGAGAAAGAGAAGAATATTATTATTGATGTATGTGTTGCCTGAGACTTTAGTCTCTTATTTATATACGTAAAAGAGGTCACTTTTTCAAACTCAATTAATTATAATTTCTCTTGATATTCTGAGTAACAGAGAAATGGACATCCACTTCTTATCCACTTCACACTTATCACAACAAATTTGTAAATTTTGATAAAAAAAAATCAACAAAAATATTAAGATTTTGATACTTTTGCCGTACGAAACCCATCTTTCATGAGTACTTTAATTTTCTTGTTTGACGGATACTTTTATCAGCGATCGTAAAGTTGTTCATGGGCACTAAACTACTAATGGTTGTGTTTCCTAAAAAATAAAAAAGAGTAGCTGAGAGTACTAATGCATTGGGAGAGCATGTAAATGTACAAAAAATGAAAAAATAAAAAATAGCTGACTATCTGTAGCTAAATAGTTAGAGACGATGGCACTCTTTACATTAAATAACAAAGGTAAAATTAGCATTTTGACTCATTTATAATTTTACTTGGTAAAATTAGCATGTTGACTCATTTATAATTTTACTTAGAACCCTTTCTGTAACTCATTATTTCAGAATAGCTTCCATTTTTGCTCCAATGCATCACAGATAAGGCCTACGCAGCATTTAGCACCAAGTGGATAATCAGAAACTGCAAAGTAAACGAAAAGATAACATTACTTTTCTCTATTCTCAAATCAAAACATGGTTCGAACAAGTTTCTTGAAATTAGAAAAGATTCAAAAATCCATCAAAAGGAACTTCCACTCCATTCCACTGTCATTCTTGATTCTCCAAAACAAGGGAAACTTTGTTCCGTTTCTTTTCTTTTCCTTTTGGCCCATTTTAATTAGTTCTATTCTATTCCATTAATGAAAAGACATACACATAATGTTAGCAAGACTAATTTATTCTCCCTATCATTTAGCATAAAATCCTTTGTAATCTTAGTACCCAAATAAAATTATAGGCTAAACAATCTACTCAAAGTTTCAGTCACATTGGAAAAATCAAGACCCATATAGATCTTATAAATGAAATATCCAAAATAAAGATATCCACCCTAAAGAACTTTCACATTTTCTTAATTTAATACAAGTTCCTCCTTAATTATTAGAGCCTATCAACCGAAAATACATAGACATATATAATTTAGAGATGAAGTATGTATAAATGAAACAAGTTAAATTAGATCTAAGAAATTAAACATATTTCAAATTTTAATTTAATTTAATACCAGAAATATAATCATGTGTGTGGTCTTCTTTTACTTTCCCATTTACCATTGCACCCACCTGAAAATAGATAAGAATCTATCATCATAATTAAAACACAAAGATCAAAGGCTTTCTATTTCACTAATAAAATAAATTATACCACAAAAACAGGCGTCATATGATCACTTAGGGAAGAAACATAGTCATCTATGTGGACCACCTTCTTTGAATTATAAGAGAGGCCTGCATGTTCCATAATAACATTGTTTTTTCAAAACCAATGTTTGTCTAAACATTAACAAAACCTAAAATGAGATCTAAACAGCTATACAACCAACCTACTATATGAGAATTGACTGGTAAATGGCGCATTACAGGCTCTTCAACAACACGAATAAGTACTTCATTTGTATCTTTAGCACAAACACGAGACTTTCTAAGCAAATCCACTACATATTTCAGAAACAATTTTAGTGAAAGTTAAAAAAAAAATATAGTTCTTAGTATCTAAAAATAAAAGAATGAAAGAAAAAATAGATGACTTACCTATGAGACCACAGAAACGTTTACAAGTTCGAGGAATGCGAACATGTGGCTTGATTTCAAATAGGGCTCCTCCATCAATTTTCACAAATATAGCTTCCACCAAACCATATTTATTAAGTGGACTATCAATAACACTACGGAGTGCCTGAAAAAGTATAACAAGTAAGAATCACTTATTCTTAGGATTTTACTCTTGCAGTCTATTCTGTAACATTCATTGTAAAAAAAAAAAAAGAGTTTAAAGAAGCTATGAGATTGAGTAGTTAGTGTACAAAGTACAAACCTCAAAAACAATGTCTGGTCGATAATCATTAAGACTCTTATTTTGCTTCAACAGAAGATTGGCATCATCATGTGAATTGAGGATTTTCCACTCCTGAAACAAAATCCACAAATTGAATTAAGAACTAGTTTATTTCCTATATACAGGAACAATGTATATATCGTCATTTCATCTATTAATTCTCAAAGAAAGTGATATACATTTATCTATCAAAACACTATAAAATATATGTACAATCAATGTAGAAAAAGAAAAATAACCTTTTTAACGAGTCCTTTCTTCAGCGAAGCATTTTCCAATATAAATATGGCACCCGACCTAACATTAGGATCCTGTGGAGAACCAAGCACCCTATCAACTTTTCCAATTTTACTATCAAGTTCTCTAGGCTCTTCTTTCTCTTCACTGCATTGGGTTTGTGTCTCAAGCATCTTACGCTTCAGCCTACTGTTTGCACTTGGAGTGAGCATATTGTCTACAATAACATCCACAAATTGAGAAGAATCCATCCATCAGAAAAACAATACATACTTAAGGTTATGTTAAAGCAGAAAAAGCATGCCCTATGACAGCTCAAGAATCAATGATACATCATACATGACAAAACATGACACAATACAATACAACATTGATTATGAAGAGAAAACAAGTATATGTGTTCTTTTATGTTCTATTATAACTGGGATTGACAATATAACAATGCTCTTCTATGTTCTTTTATAACTCTTATGTCACAGTATTTAGACTCACGTAACAGTTACAAATAAAAGTGTACCTTCTTAAAGGCTTTGAAACTTGAAATGTATACCCATCTATAAATCAATACTTCAATGGTTGTCAAACAGGCAAGTCCAGTTAAAATCGTAGAGCTCTGCTAGACTAGACTCACCGAGTTAACTCGCATAGTTTATTATTCACTACTACAAGCTACAGCCAATTTCAACTAAAAATTGGAAGAGTTAGCATCCAAATTTAACATTCATCCACATAACATATATAAAATTCATGAGCAGTTAATAATTTGACCAACAATTAACTTAACACCAGCAATTATATTATGTAGTTTTAAGATTCAACAATTCAATCTAACACGTAACAAGTGGTTTAAATTATCATATACTAATGAGCAGAAAGCCAGAGCCACTGACACGGGTTGAGTAAAGCAAGGAGTGGCGAAGGAGCAGTGCAGTGCAAGGCAGCGGCTGACGGCGTTAACGGCGGACCGGGAGGCAGTGGGCCAGGGAGAGAGAGACACGGAAGAAAAAAAGGAAAAGGAATGGCAGAAACGTGAAGGAGCAGAGGTGAGCCAGGCGACGGAGCACAGCACTGGCTGACAGCGGCGACGTCTGACGTGACAGAGTGGAAGCGGGGCAACCGGCGGCGCAAAACAGTGGCTAGCAGCGACACTGAAGGAAGACTGAAGAGTGTAAATCTTTTAACCTACTATTTTACATAGTTGTCATTACCGAATCGGTGATCGAATCGATCAGGTTACCAGGTCACTGAGTCATTGGTTCAACCGGTAGGTCACTTATTGAACCGGTTGATTCGGTCTCACATAAATAAAAAAAACATAAAATAGTCAAAAATTTAAAATTTGAAATACATATTGTCAGTTTGTCACTAACATTTTAACAACAATTGTCTCAACTTCTAAAAATAACTAATTCTGCCAAATCATTATTTGTCAAAGACGTGTACTGCAGATAAAGGGGATAGAAGAAAGCAATAAAGTTTCAAAAATTTGAAACTTTACACGAAAAACTTAAAATTTGAGAAGTGCCAAATACTTCCAAGCTATCAAAGATTATGCAACAGAATAAACATGAGCAGAACAATATAAATTAACAAAACCTATCCACTATCCAAAACAATATAAACAAAACAGCTCAATTCACAAAATCTATCCACTATCCAACAATATAAATTCACATAACAATATATAAACAACAATATAAAAACAGCCTCTCAATTCACCATAACGATATAAAAACAGCAACAAATCAACCCTAAACACTAATAATCAGAAAAACAAAAGCATCAATCAACCACTAAACCTACATATATTACAATGTATCAATAAAATTTGAATGATCTGCCAACAAAATTTGGGAGGATGGTTTTTCTGATGGTGTATTTGATGAAGCCATCTAGAACAACAATAATATAAAACAACAATATATTACACTATTGAATTATCTGCCTGAATCAACAAATTACAATCAACCAAATATAATCAACAACAATGAAGAATCTGTTAGTGCACAGCAGAATTGCTTGACTCCAAAACAAGAAAAGCAAGATTGATATGTAGAAATTGGTTAGAAATTGGTTTGATAAGTTACAGGTCTGGTTAGCTCCCATCTCAACGTTTCTTATCATACATTGTAAAACCCTTACAAAATCGACAGATTCAGTTAATCAACGTCATTAATCAGTTCCTCAGTTAATCAAATTATAACCCAATAAGGCAATAAGTCAATAACTGAATAAATAAATTAAAAATTAAAAATATACCTGAGAAGAGGGAGACCAAGCACGGCGAAGCAAAGTCTGGCAAGGGGAAGGCAGCAGCGACGGTGAGCCACGCCGGACGAGGACGCGAGACGCTGTCACGCAGAGGAGGCGACGAGCCAGGAAGGAGATGCACAGGGGCCGACGCGAGAGTCACGAGACGAAGCAGAGTAGCCCGGCGGTGGCGGTGGCGGTGGCGGTGGGCGTGCTTTTTTGGGAGTGTGAGAGTCAGAGGCTCTCCTTCTTGAGTGAGATTGAGAGAGGGAGGGGGATGGGGCTGCTGCTGCTCGAAGAGAGAGAGGGTAGCTTTTAGTTTAGGGTTTCACTTTTTTCCCTCCAGAAAGCCAAAAACGACGCTGTTTCGTTGGGGAGAGGGGAAAAAATAAAAAATGCAACGAACCGCTCCGAGTTTTAACCTGATCAGTTCACCGGTTCTAGTCAAACACGACCAGTTCAAATCGAATCTTGTCGGTTTTCTTCCTTATCCGGACCAACTTGATCACCGGTTCACCGAATTTTCGGTCCGACCGAACAAGTCAGTTGGATTCTGATAAAACTGCTATTTTAATTATCTTTTCAAATAAATTAATTAAAAAATCAAATTTATTATTTACCAGTATATATTTTTAAAATTATTTAGTTTTTCATGATATTACGCGTATACAAATTCGTTAATATGGTATACGATTCGTATATATGAATACGAGATAAGTAATAAAATTATTCGGTATCTAATTTATTGTGTAAAAGATACATGCCTAATTACCTATAGATTCAGCTATTAGACAACAACAAAAAAAAAAAAAAAAAAAAAACCCTTTTACACTTCAGTTTGAAATTTCGAATTGATTTAGAAATAAAATCGATAGAACTCATTGCAATTTCGTACCAATTTGATTTTTTATTTATCAATAATCTATTCAATTTTATAAGCAATCTTTTCATAAACGATTTCTAAAAATTTTAGCGTTTAGCGTTAGCAAATTTTACTATATTACTCTATATACTATTTTTAGTACTACCATATTGGTAACTTTTTAACATCAATATCAACTAAACTATAAATCCTTGATTCTATTTTTTGATAATTTAAATCCTATAATGCAGGCACGTTCACATATATTCTTCTATATGTGTATATTTGTGTTGTCAAAAAGTAGTGTGACAAATATTTAAAAAAAATAATTAAAAAGATAAAATTTGACATGTTGCAGATAAAATATAGTACATTTTATCTTATGTAATATGTAAATGATGTATTGATTAAATAGGCTAATTATATTTATGTTAATTAATTATTAAAGATAATATTTGGTCTTGTATAATTTTTTTATCTTTGAACTTTTTGAATGTATGCTCTCTCTCTCCAAAAATATTAACTTTACATACAAAAATTTATTAATATTTATTTATTTTAATATATACCTTTTTTCTTTTTTAATGACTTACATATATTCAATTTCACAAATATAAAAATGTATCTACATATTTTAACCAGCAAAAAAATATATAACTTTACATATTTACATACATTTAAATTAACAGTAACATTTATATATATTTAATTTAAATATTATATCAATATATCTATTAATATTGCTTGGGTACATATAAATATTTAAAAAAAATATTATTCAAACACCACATATTCTTGACATCTTATAAAAATAGTTTGTTATTAATTATTTATATATTTAAATTATTTTTTAATTAATAAAACAAAAAAAATTATATTTAGTTGTTTAATAAATATTGATGTCAAAACAGTATTTGTAATACTGCCATTTTTATGGTGTAGAAAGAGAGAATATATGCTTTGGGAGAGGTAATTTTTTTTAAGAATGAAAATTGTAACAAAAGACTTTGCTTTTTGTTATAAAGGGAAATTAAAAATAAATTTAATTTTAATGCAGTGTTAGTATAAAATAATTTTATATTTACATCTAATGACGTAACATTTCAATACATCAAAATTGAACTCACTAAAAATACGCGCACCCAAAATTTGTATAATACCAGGCATATAGAAAAATATGGTAGACACCAAGAAAAATATAAGAAAACATGGTTATTTTTTCAATATTATGTAGACACTGTCTTGTTATTTTGTTTGCATTAAAATATCTATTTACAGTTGTTTATAAAAAATAATTAAAAGAAAATTTTAAATACTAAAAAACAAAAAATCTTTTAATAATTGATATTTCAAAAAAAAATTTGTCTAAAAAAAATTAAATACTTCAAGTTATAATTGGAACATTTTAGATGCAACCTATTATTTATAATTAAATTATTAATTTTTTACAATGAATAAACTATGTTATTGAGTGAATATTTAATATTTGTTATTTTATTAAACGAAAAAAATATATCTGAACAGATTTAACAAAATTATATGATTAGTTTCTCTTTATGACGATAGAAGTGTGTTGAAGAATGATGATAATTTTTCTAATATATATTATACATTTATTAATTTAATTTAAACTAAATATTAATCAATTTTTGTGTGTAAAAATTAATTTTTCAGATGATATTTATTATGTAAATAAAAGTAATTAATTGAATTTTCTTTTTCAAGTAACATGAGTTGGAAGAAAAATTATTAACTTAGATTTCTTTTTATATTAACTTTAGCTTAGATTTATTGGTTCAAAAATTTTCTTTTCAATTGTTACTGTGATATGGGGAGAGAGAGTGTACATTTAAAAAGTTCAAAAATGAAAAAAAATTATACCAGGCACAACATTATCTTTAATAACAAATTAATATAAATATAATTAACCTATTTAATTAATACATCATTCACATGTTACATAAGACAAAATGCACTACATTTCACCTGCAATATGTCAAATCTTATTTCTTCAACTACTCTCTTTCTAAATACTTGTCACACTACCCTTTTGACAACACAAACATACACATGTAGAAGAATCTTTCTTTCTACATCATAGAATTCACGAGTTAAACCCCAAAGTAGTTTCTAAAATTCACAAAATGCACCGATTTGGTCCCTGATTTTCCAATTGCACTATTTATGTCCTCGAGATTGGAAAAAATGCACCTAGTTGGTCCCTTCCCCTTTTTCCGTCCAAACTCCTTTCCGACGGCAGTGATGTGGCAATTGATTGCCACGCTGGAGTGTCTAACGGTTACATGACGTGGCAATCGAAAGTGTGTAACCCAATGTGGTCTCTGAGCCTCTTTTTAACCCTAACTGTTAATGGAATAGCATACCATTCTTCTTCTTCCTCCTCCTCCTCCCTGTTCGTTTTCTTCATCGTTGCTATGCTGGTTGGACGTGCAATTGAAGGAGACGGGAGTTCTATTCGATCAACGACAAGGACGCCTAGTCACAGCAGAGCCTCGCGAGTGCCAGAGCGGTGTGGGTGTGGGAAACGCCCTGTGCTCCGATAGTTTGGAACGGATACCCACCCAGACAAGCCGTTCTTTGGATGCCCGAATTATAACGTGAGTTTGTCTTTAAGAATTATTGTTGAATTTTTTTATGCATACTCTGAAATCCTTAAATTTACTACTCACAGAGTAGTGAAAAAAGGTGTTGTGGATTTTTCCGATGGACAGACGTTGTAGAAGATGATAATGGAAATTTTGAAGATGCTGCGGCATATAACAATGAAGAAATGAGCGTGAGTCTTGCTTTGAGGATTGGCAATTTGGAGGCTAAATTAAGGACCCAGAAATATATAATACAAATGTTAGGATTGTTGGTTTTTTTTTCTTGTTTGTTGTTGTACTAGTTGTGATTGTAAAAACGTAACAACTGTGTATTGTTTAAATGTATGGGCAGTGTTTGGATTATTGGTGTGATCTGTGTAAATAGATTACAACGATAATATCGAAACTGAATAAATAGAATAGAACAAGTAAATTGATAATAGCATATTTTGATTATAATTAACACATTGTCAAACACTGTCAATGGAGTAGCTCCTAATAAACACCATAATACAGCCACCAAAAAAGAACACAATAAGAACGCCAAGTTTAAAGGTTTATAACTACCAAAAGTAAAAATAAACCATACAATCTGATTATGTGTTATTCCTGAATGAAAATAACAAAAAAAAAATAACTAATGCCTAAATTCCATATGTAATCAATCAAACAGAAACAGCTAGTACATCCAATTATTTAGTGTTTTGCTTCCTTGGTGCTTTGAACCCTGGAGTTGGAACAAACTTCAGAAGGCTTGCCAACCTAAAAGATGTTGCTGCACTTGCTCCTTGCATGGAATCAACAGAAGCAGTTACTGGTTGTGGTGAGTTTCTCCTTTTGGTTGGTAATTTATGTGGCCTTTTTGTTGGTGGTGGTGGTGGTGGTGCCTGAGTAAAGTTAGGAAACTAATGTGAAAAAGGAACAATTACAAAATTGTCAAAAATAAATGATAGAGAAAATTTTTACCTCATCTTGTGTTCCACCAAAGTTTGGTTGGGATAAGTCAATCTCGGCAGTAGCCGCTGGTGGTGGAAGGTTGTCTGTAACATTCACATGAGGAGGATTTTGGACACCAAGACCAGGAAGAGCTTCAACTACTTGTGGTGCCTCATTGGTGGTGTTGCTTGCTTCAGCTGCAGGTGTACTCCCAGTTGGAGTAGTTTTGGACTTGGCAGCCGCCACAGCAGCTGCTGCAGCTACAAGCCCAGCAGCAACCTCATCAGCTCTCTTTTTTTTACATCCCTTCTTGGTATGGCCCTTTACTCCACAATATGTGCATGTGAACGGCTTCAGCTGTCTCTTTAGAGTAATGGTTGGCTTAGCTTTCTTGTTTCCACTAGTACCCTCATCAGCATCCTTTCTTCTTTTGGTTGTCAGTTTTCCTGGTTTTCGTTTAATGTTAGGAGCTTGTGGCTGATGGTATACTGATTTTTTCCACAGGAATTGGCCTGGAAGAGGATTGATATGATGTTCATATGTCTTCTTGTATGACTCCATGGTGACCAAGGGATGACAAAAATCCTCGGGTCTCTTGTTCACTGATAAACCCATATTTCATGATGTATTTTGTGCTCAATTTAAGTAATTTATTCAATCCTTCACCCACTTATTCATGTGAAATTGCATGGTTTTACTTTTCCTTCCTTATTATGTGATATATGTGAAAAACATGTTTCCTATGCTTTAAAAATAATTATTTTAATTACCTTTTATTACCATTCGATGTCGTGATTTGTGTGTTGAGTAATTTCAGATTTCCTAAGGCAGGAATGATTTAAAGGATGGAAAGGAAACATACAAAAATAGAAGGAAAGCACAAAATGGAGTCTTTGAAGAAACTGGCAGCGACGCGAATGCATGGACGACGCAGCCGCGTGCCTAGCGCGAAAAGGCAGTGACGCGAACGCGTGACTGACGCGTACGCGTGACCGAAGCAAATGCGTGACAAGGAAAACTCCCAGATGACGCGACCGCGTGACCTATGCGGACGCGTGACAGACGCCACGCACCAAAAACTGCAGAAAACGCTCCCAGCGATTTCTGGAACCCTTTTCGGCCCTGATCCAAGTCCAGAAAGCACAGATTAGAGGTTATAAAGTGGGGGGATGCATCCATTCATGAACAAGTCTTCAATTATTCACTTTTCATAATTTAGATGTAGTTTTTAGAGAGAGAGGTTCTCTCCTCTCTCTTAGGATTTAGTATTAGGATTCCTCTTAAAGGATTTAAGATTATTTCTTCTCAATTTCCAGGTTTAATGTTCCTCTTATTTATTTTCTATTTTATTATATACCTTTAATTATTATTTATCTTTCCAATTTAGCTTATGCTACATTCATGTTATGATTTTCTTAATTAATATTATTTGAGGTATTTCAGTTTATGATCGTTTTATTCTATTTATGAATGCTTTTAATTTAATTTAGATATTTTCTTCCTTTTGGCTTTGGTTAAGTAATTGGTAACACTTGAGTTGTCAAACTCAGCAGTGGTTGAAATTGGCAGATTACTAATTGATCTAGATCGCTCTAAAGCTAGTCTTCTCACAGGGATTGACTAGAACTTGAGGATCAAACTAATTAGTCCACTTGACTTTCCTTTGCTTTAGTAAAGGTCAACTAAGTGGGATTAAAACCCAATTCTCATCACATCTGATAAGGATAACTAGGATAGGAATTCTAATTCTTATACCTTGCCAAGAGATTTTATTTTTGTTAATTTATTTTACTTGTCATTTAAATTACCTGTTCCTTACTTTCAAAACCCCCAATTTACAAGACTCATAACCAATATTAAGAACACCTCCCTGCAGTTCCTTGAGAAGACGACCCGAGGTTTGAATACTTCGGTTATCAATTATAAAGGGGTTTGTTACTTGTGACAACTAAAACGTTTGTACGAAAGGATTCTCTGTTGGTTTAGAAGCTATACTTACAACGCGATCATATTTTTGTATTTCTTTACCGATAGAAAAACCAATCGTCAAAATGGCGCCGTTACCGGGGAACTGCAAACGTGTGCCTTATTATTGGTTATTGTAAATATTTTTCTTTTAATTATTTATTTGTTTTTGTTTTTCCCTTTTTATTTCTATTAGCTACTATGAATTCTCACCCCTCTCGCTTTGAGTTTGGTTCTAAATTTGTTGAAAGGAATAGAAGCTATAACAGGAATATGCATCAAGGTCTAAGCAATCAAAGATGGATGGAGCCAAGAGGCCCTGATCAACCCTTTAGGCAATAACACCCTCCAAGATATCATGGGCAAGGACCGCTCTACAATGCATACCAAGCTGATAGACATGGTGGACCCCCTTGTAATTACCAACAAGCCCCACCATGTGCTTATAGACCATCCTCTCAACGTAGCTTTGAACCACCACGCTCACAAGTTCCTTTTCACCATTCACCACCGTATGACCCTTATCCACCACAATCCCAATCTAATTACTCCCAAGAACCACCACATTCTTATTTTGAACCCTCTTTCCCAACCAACGAACCCTCATACCCACCCCAACCTCTAGTGAATGACAAACTTCGTGTTCTTCTTCAAGGGCAAGCAAAGATTGAAAGGGGCGTACTAAAACTCACTACTGCCTTAAATGAGGTAGTAAATATAATAGCTTCCCGACATTTGAGCACTCAAAGTACTCCCATGGCTGCATGTGGAGAATCAAAAGAAGAGCGTAGCATGAAGGAAACACTAGAAACTCCGGTGGACAATGAGGAGCATGGCTTTGTATTAGAACAAGTGGAGGAAGCCATGATAGTTGTAGAGGAAGAAGTGGTTGAAGATTTAGGAGATGCTGAACCTCCATGGGAATCGAGAACTGTAAAGGATTATGCTGAGAAGTTCGAAATTGATGCTAAAGAGGACAGTGCACAACCTACAAAGCATATATCTTGTGAAAAATTGGGCGGAACAGACCAAGAAGTTGATTCCATCGGCAGTGATGATCATGCATCAAGCTCTCCTAATCACGAACTCAATTCCGCAATTGAACTCCTTGAGCCTGAAGAACCTTATCCAAGTGAATACGAAGATGATGTCGAAGTAGATTTCTCTCAACCTCCAACATATGACTTGAGTGACGATGAAGACATAGAAGACTTTGATCAGGATGCAGTTGCAGCTGAAAAATTTTGCAAAGAAGTGGAGGAATTCACAGAGGAATACAAGGGAGTAGAGCTTGCAGAACCACTGGAAACACCTATCCCAAGGCCATTACCACCTAACACAAGCTTCAAGTGGGTACAATCCTTAACCTTTATCTTTACTTTTCCACTTGAATATGGTTTGCTTGAAACAGATGGCCAGCTTAGAGCTCTCTGCGGCTTTAAGAGTAAGAGAGAAATGGCTCGTACTCAGAGCTGGTGTGCAAGATTCAATAAGGTTCCACGCTTCAATTCGAAGTACACGGATTGGTACCAAGTTCAATTGAATGGGTCTCGGAAGACGTTTGGTCATCTTGGTGAGAATACAATTTCTAAACCGCCCGGATGGAAGAATACAGGTCAAGACAAAGGTGGATTTAAAAGCAAGGTTTGGGATCCTGGAATCTATTCTGACATTCGTCACCCCGGGAGCCTGAGAATCTGTTTGAAGCTGCTCAAAAGCTTTACATGCCTAGTTTGGGACCCCGGAGGCTGTTGGCATTCCAAACATCGGTGGAGATTTCTAGATGAATTTAAGCATAAACCACCATAACAGGAAGCTCATCCAATGTCCAACTTAAGGACTTTAACTAAAAGTGCTAGGTGGGAGACAACCCACCATGGTATGGTCGTTTCATTTTCAATTTTATTTCGTGTTGTTTGTTTTTATATTATTTTATTTTCATTGAATCTGAATATCATTCATTAGCATTGCATACTGCATAATTGCATAATTGAATAAAAAAAACCTCTCACGCGTTCGCGTCAATCACGCGAACGCGTGATCTGGAAATCGGCGTAAAAATCCAACGCCCAGAAATCTGGGCTGGAATCGTGCGGCTGGTGTGCGTTTAGCATAAAACGGCCTACGTGTTCGCGTCCCTGACGCGAACGCGTCACTTGAAAAACACCCATTCCATGCGAAAGCGTGAGCGACGCGTCCGCGTCGCGTGGATAGCTTGGCACCCTAAATGGAGACAGGGAGTTGCGCTGAAACGACGCTGGAAGTGTGCGTCTAGCACAAATTTCAGTGACGCGGTCGCGTGCCTCACGTGTCCGCGTCATCCATCTTGTACCCAACCTGCGCGATCGCGTCAGTCACGCGACCGCGTCAACTCCATTTCACCCTAGTCACGCGATCGCGTGCTCCACGCGTTCGCGTGGATTCAAAATCACTAACCCCCTATCACGCGAAACCCTACCCGTCACGCCCCCCATACCCCCCTTCTTCTTCCTCTCTTCTCTGCAACCCTCTCTGCTCCCCACCCAAACACCACCACCCCCAACCACCACTCCGACCACCGCACCACCGTACCACCCCCAACCACCCAGACCCACCGCGATGCCCACCCCCCTCCTTCTTCCTTCTTCCCCCCTTCTCTTCCCTTCTCTTCTCTCCCCTCCGCCACTGCCCCCCCCCCACCGCGACCAGCCACGACTTCCCCGCCACCAGCGCCGCCTCCCACCATCACCACCCTCACCCCCTTTCTTCTTACCCACCTACCCCTCCACCATTAAACCCTATCCGAACCCCCTGCCACCGAACAGCCGCCCACCGCCGCACCAACCGCCCATCACCGCCGCGTCCGCACCACCACCACCACACCCCCGCCATCTCTCTGATCCCTACCTTAGTTCATACGCATACCAGGTTCCGCCAAACGCCACTTTTTTTTCATTCATAGTTAGTTGCATATTTTTCAGTTTATGTTCAACTTAGGATAGTTAGAGATGCATGTTGTAGTGGATTCTAGGTGGTTAGGTAGCTAGGATGTGGTTAGTGGATTTAGGCCTGATAATTGCGCCGTACTTGTTGCTTATTATGCACTTTTAATCTGGCTGTGATGTTCATACTGTTCATATGCTGTTCTTTACTGTTTCATGTTGCTGTTACACTGCTCTTTCATGTTCATATTACTTATGTGTATTTGCAGCTTTATTTTAATGAACTGTTCTACTTGCTGTTTATTACCCGGGAACATCCAATTTTAGCCGGAATGCTGCCCAATTTTCTGCAAATTGTTTCATTTTTACATTCAGGAATTGGTTTTGGCAATTTTCAATTTTGCACTACTTAGCTACAACTAAACTAATTCATGAATGCACGGACCAGCATTCTTTTTCCTTTCAATTTGCTGGTTCATAAATTGCACTTTTGATTATTCGATTTCATTTTTTTTGCTATTTCTATATCTATAAGAATCATCATCAACCTGATTTCCTTGCTTGAATATGAGTTGACTGTTGCTTAAAATTGTGAAATTCTTGTTACTTAGAAACCGATCATCATGCCACTTACTCTGACTTTCTTTTTACTAACACACTGATTTCCACTTTCTCACCTCCTTTTCAATCCTAACCGATCTAACTTTCAAACTTCTCTTTTTGGTTTTTAACTATTTACTTTAACTTTCTAACTCACGGCATGATTATGATTTTTCCTAATTAACATGAATTCTACTTCTATTACATTTTGGATTGTGATTTTTTCATCTCGGATTTCTAACTCAAATACAATCCATAATGCACATATACTTACCTCATTTCATAATTCTACTGCTCTTTTGCCACTATGTGCTTCAATTGTTGTTATTCTATTTGCCTACTTGTTTTCCTACTTTTGTTCTTTCATTATATCCTGCAATTTCTACTTTTTAGGATGTCTGACCCTCAGCGCAAAGGAAAAGGCAAAGCCACCACTGGCAAAAGGAAAAGAGGCGAATCCTCTATGTCTATCCTGGACATTATGCATGATGACTCCTGGCGGGAAAAGCACTTTACTCCGCAGGAGAAGGCTGACCAGCTCCTCCCTGCCAATGATCCAGTAAAATTCGCAAACAGATACTATGAGCTGAAGTATCCGGTGTTTGCCACCTCCAGGAACCTGTACCTGGAGAGAACTCTGAAAATTTCAGAAGAACTACAGCAGTACACCTCCGATCGGATCAAACAGAGAGGCTGGTTCTTCTTAGAGAGAAACTTGACAGAGGTCAATACTTCCTCGGTAAGAGAGTTTTACTGCAACTATTTCAAGACTTCCCTGGATGCAGTGCACCTCAGAGGGAAACAAATACTGGTCACTGAGGAAGCTATTGAGGACATCCTCCGCCTTCAGCCTAAGTCAGATCAGCCTGACGGTTACCAAAAGGTTGAAGAGGATATGAGGTTTATGCGATTTCACTGGGATGCTGTCAAGTAGAGGATAGCCCTTGATCCTACTGTCCCATGGGTCATGGGGAAGAACACAGCGATGCCTAAGGTATCAAGCTGATGTATCTGAATGATAAGGCTCGGCTCTGGCACCAGATCCTGAGCAACTTTGTTATGCTGAGCACTCATGAGACGGAGCTGCCTGCTGCTATGATCACCCTCATCTGGTGTGTGATGGAGGGTAAGGACTTGTATCTTCCATGATTCATCCGGTATTACATGGCCAGGGTCCATGTCAGAGGCACTCTTCCTTTCCCATATCTGATTACCCAGCTCGGCCGTCGAGCTGACGTGCCTTGGGAGCTGGCTGATGCAAAGCCGACTGCTGCAAACTGCAAGAAGATCATTCCTCACAGCAGGAAGTTTCAGGCTATAGGCTACAGACCTCCATTCCTTACCGCTTCTGGTGAGGCGGCCACATCTTCAGCTACTCCTTCTTCTTCCACTGCTGCACCAGCCCCACCCACTGCACCTCCACCTGCCTCAGAGCCCGTTTACCACCTCGTGCACCGCTTATTTCAGCAGCTGGACCAGATGGAGCGCCGCAATTGGCGGCGATATGAGAGATCTAAGCGTCACAACAAGCGACGCTATGAGCACCTCAAGTTGATGATCTGATGTGGCAGCGACATCTCCTCCGAGCCTGACACACCATCAGAGCCATCCGAGGAGGAGGCGGGCGAGCATGAGGATGAGACACATGCACAGAGAGAGGCTGAGCAGGAAGGACCGGAGCAGGCTGCGCCACAGCAGGAGGAGCCACACCAGATTCAGGCTGCAGACCCAGAGATTCCTATACAGTTAGAGCCTCCACTGCAGCAGAGAGATCCTCCTACCCTCATCTAGTCTGCAGATCCTCAGGCCACCACAGAGACTCCCGCAGCCCATCCTTCCAGTGATGACACTCCTTCACACCCAGCTTGAGTAAGCATCGAGGACGATGCTTTATTTTAAGTGTGGGGAGGTCGCCATCCCTGGCGTATCTTTTTGGTGAACCACTACAGACTCTTTTATCTTATTTTGTTTATTTTTCTATTTTTATCTTTATTTTTATTTTTATTTTTCAGTACTTATACATTATTCTTTTCATGTATTTTTACTTTATTTCCACATTTTGCACTTTAGTTTATATTTCAGACATTTAGTTTAGTTGGCAATTCTAAACTTATTAGTTATAGAATATGTGGATTAGTTAGTATAAAGTTTACCCTTTTAGCATATAATAGTTTGATTTAATTGAAAATAAAAGGAGTAAACTAGAAATCTTAGTAAATTAAAACAATCCACACACCTTGTATATATAGCATTACATGTTAGTTAGTTAACAACATTTCATCAAGGAACAACACTAAGATTTTAAGGGCCACCCTAAGATTTACATTGAGAATAATGGGAACTCTTAATTTTTACTTGCATGACATGTATAACTGATATATGATTTTTGAGTTAGAGAACACACAGCCTGTGAGTTTTGAGCTTAATTGTATGGTTGCATTCAGACCATAAATTTCATTCCTGTGTGTTTTACCCTTCTTTTTTATTCTAATGTTCTTTACTTTGTTTTAATCTATATGTCCAATTATAGAATATAGATACATACCAAGAGATGATTGAGGCCATCATTTGAATTTTTACTCACTTATCCCAAATTAGCCTACCTTTTATATCACCCTTGTTAGCCCCCTTGAGCTTTTTAAATCCCCTTCTGTTCTATAACCACATTACTAGCCTTAAGCAGAAAAACAAAATAAAAATCCCAAGTTGAATCCTTGGTTAGCTTAAGATAGAAATTGTGCATTATTTAAGTATGGGGAATTTTTATGGGAACATGGGATGATAGAAATAAAGTAGGAATTTAAAAAGAATAAGTTGTTTCAAAAAAATAAAATTTGGGAAGCATGCTCATGTAGAAAGAGTAAGTCAATTGAATTACCATGTGCATTGAAAAAAAAAGAGAGAGAGAAGATTTTCAAGTATTTAAATAAAGGGGATACAAAAAATTCCCCAATTGCAAAATAAGTCAATGCACATGGGTCAAAAATTTCAAATTTAAAATTAATACTTGAGTTTGCAAAACAAAGTGAGAAAATTTGGGTAAATAGGTAAAGGAACCTTAAAATTATATAAAGTATGTATGTTAGGTGAGATCTTAGACTAATCAAGGATTCACTTATTAGCTCACTTAGCCCTATACATATACCCTTACCTTTACCTTGGCCCCATTACAACCTTGGAAAAGACCTCATGATTTTTGTATGTCTGTATTCCATATTTGTTGATTGGTTAGATGAAGAACAAAGTTATAGAAAGTAAGGATAGAAAAAGAATAGAGTGATTAACCCAATAAACACTGAGTGACTAGAGAGTAAACACAAAATCCAGTGAGGGTTCAATAGCTCATCACCATATATCTCTGCTTAAATTGTTAATTGTCTTGCAAGTCTGTAAAATATTTTTACCCATCTCAATTGTAAAAGTGCTTTAACATTATCTAAGGTTTGACTATGCATATATGATTCCTTGAGGATATGAATTAATTTAACTACATGTAAGCTTTATATACAAGTGAATAACAATTAGAATTGCATGATTCATTTAGGTAGTTGCATTTAGAATAGATTGCATTGCATGAGATTCCACCACTTTAACCTTACCTTATTCTTCATCTTGGATTTAGCATGAGGATATGCTATTGTTTAAGTGTGGGGAGGTTGATAAACCCATATTTCATGATGTATTTTGTGCTCAATTTAAGTGATTTATTCAATCCTTCACCCACTTATTCATGTGAAATTGCATGGTTTTACTTTCCCTTCCTTATTATGTGATATATGTGAAAAACATGTTTCCTATGCTTTAAAAATAATTATTTTAATTACCTTTTATTACCATTCGATGCCGTGATTTGTGTGTTGAGTAATTTCATATCTCCTAAGGCAGGAATGATTTAAAGGATGGAAAGAAAACATATAAAAATGGAAGGAAAGCACAAAATGGAGTTTTTGAAGAAACTGGCAGCGACGCGACCGCATGGACGACGCAGCCGCGTGCCTAGCGCAAAAAGGCAGTGACGCGAACGCGTGACTGACGCGGACGCGCGCCTTGAGCAGAACGCAGATGACACGTACGCGTGACCGAAGCGAACGCGTGACAAGGAAAACTCCGAGATGACGCGACCGCGTGACCCACGCGGACGCGTGACAGACGCCATGCACCAAAAACTGCAGAAAATGCTCCCAGCGATTTCTGAAACCCTTTTCGGCCCAGATCCAAGTCCAGAAAGCACAGATTAGAGGTTATAAAGCGGGAAAATGCATCCAGTCATGAACAAGTCTTCAATTATTCACTTTTCATAATTTAGATGTAGTTTTTAGAGAGAGAGGTTCTCTCCTCTCTCTTAGGATTTAAAATTAGGATTCCTCTTAAAGGATTTAAGATTATTTCTTCTCAATTTCCAGGTTTAATGTTCCTCTTATTTATTTTCTATTTTATTATATACCTTTAATTATTATTTATCTTTCCAATTTAGCTTACGCTACATTCATGTTATGATTTTCTTAATTAATTTTATTTGAGGTATTTCAATTTATGATCGTTTTATTCTATTTATGAATGCTTTTAATTTAATTTAGATATTTTCTTCCTTTTGGCTTTGGTTAAGTAATTGGTAACACTTGAGTTGTCAAACTCAGCAGTGGTCGAAATTGGCAAATTACTAATTGATCTAGATCGCTCTAAAGCTAGTCTTCTCACAGGGATTGACTAGGACTTGAGGATCAAACTAATTAGTCCACTTGACTTTCCTTTGCTTTAGTAAAGGTCAACTAAGTGGGATTAAAATCCAATTCTCATCACATCTGATAAGGATAACTAGGATAGGAATTCTAATTCTTATACCTTGCCAAGAGATTTTATTTTTGTTAATTTATTTTACTTGTCATTTAAATTACCTGTTCCTTACTTTCAAAACCCCCAATTTACAAGACTCATAACCAATATTAAGAACACCTCCCTACAGTTCCTTGAGAAGATGACCCAAGGTTTGAATACTTCGGTTATCAATTATAAAGGGGTTTGTTACTTGTGACAACTAAAATGTTTGTACGAAAGGATTCTTTGTTGGTTTAGAAGCTATACTTACAACGCGATCATATTTTTGTATTTCTTTACCGGTAGAAAAACTGATCGTCAAAATGGCGCCGTTGCCGGGGAACTGCAAACGTGTGCCTTATTATTGGTTATTGTAAATATTTTTCTTTTAATTGTTTATTTGTTTTTGTTTTTCCCTTTTTATTTCTATTAGCTACTATGAATTCTCACCCCTCTCGCTTTGAGTTTGGTTCTAAATTTGTTGAAAGGAATAGAAGCTATAACAGGAATATGCATCAAGGTCTAAGCAATCAAAGATGGATGGAGCCAAGAGGCCCTGATCAACCCTTTAGGCAACAACACCCTCCAAGATATCATGGGCAAGGACCGCTCTACAACCCTTTACAAACTTAATCCCCCTACCCTCCTGTATGGTAAACTCTCGCACAGCATCCTTGAACTCTTGTTTGGTATTGAACTTCATGCCCACTTGAAGTTTCAGCTTACTGAATCTCTGGCCCTCTTGGAGGATGGGAAAATCATCCGAATCCCCATCAGAATCCAACTCATCCTCCGAATTAGGAGGAGTTTTCATCTCCTCCAAGTGCCACAAGTTGGCTCCATCAGATTCTGCACGAGGGTCAAGAGCTTCATACAAAATTCCTTCCCCTGGAGTTTCTAGAATACTGAGGTCCACCTCTACATATGATAAATCCTCAACAATTGCATCATAAGCTTGCATAATAGTATCTTTTTCTATCTTCTCCTTTCCTTTAGCCATGCCTGAATTCTTTTGAACCTTGATGACCTCTTTCCTAATTGGTTTCGAATTCTTGCAACTAATTCATCATCATTGCTAGAGTTGGCCTCCTGCACTGGGACATAAGATGTATCCTCTAAGCTTCCATCATCACTTGTTGATTCATTTGTAGTTAAATCTACATGAAGAGGTTGCTTGCCTTTGTTAGTACTCCATCCCTTTGCCTGAGATCTTGTAATTCTTTTAGGTGGGTTAAATTTGGGTTTGGGTTTGAAAGTGAACTTAGACTTGGACTTTAGTTGAGTTTTGTTGGGCTTCAAAATGTGCTTGGGCTTTGGAATTGGCTTTTGATTATGTTTCACAATGGGAGCTGGGTTGGATTTTTGGTGCACGAATTGTGAATCACACTTTTCACAACGCGTACCACTAACCAGCAAGTGCACTGGGTCGTCCAAGTAATACCTTACGTGAGTAAGGGTCGAATCCCCCGGAGATTGTTGGTTTGAAGCAATCTATGGTTATCTTGTAAATCTTAGTCAGGAAGTCAATTATGTTTATCAGTTGAATTGTGAATAACCAGTAGAGCATAAATTAAAGGTTACTTGTTGTGCAGTAATGGAGAATATGTTGGAGTTTTGGAGATGCTTTGTCTTCTGAATCTCTGCTTTCCTCTGTCTTCTGATTCACGCACGCACGTCCTCCTATGGCAAGCTGTGTGTTGGTGGATCACCGTTGTCAATGGCTACCTTCCATCCTTCCAGTGAAAACTACGCTCACGCGCTCTGTCACAGCACGGCTAATCACCGGTTGGTTCTCGATCCGGTTGGAATAGGATTTACTATCCTTTTGCATCTGTCACTAACGCCCAGCCTTCAGGAGTTTGAAGCTCGTCACAGTCATTCAATCCTTGAATCCTACTCGGAATACCACAGACAAGGTTTAGACTTTCCGGATTCTCATGAATGCCGCCATCAGTTCTAGCTTATACCACGGAGATTCTGATTAAGGAATCTAAGAGACGCTCATTCAATCGTATATAGAACGGAGGTGGTTGTCAAGCACACGTTCATGAATTGAGGAAGGTGATGAATGTCACAGATCATCACCTCTATCACAGTTAAGCGCGAATGAACATCTTAGATAGGAACAAGCGTGTTTGAATGGAAAACAGAAATACTTGCATTAATTCATCGAGACACAGCAGAGCTCCTCACCCCCAACAATGGGGTTTAGAGACTCATGCCGTCAGAGAATACAAAGTTTAGATCTGAAATGTCATGAGATGCAGAATAAGTTTCTAAAAGTTGTTTAAATACTAAACTAGTAGCCTAGGGTTACAAAATACGAGTGGACTATGATGGATGATGCAGAGATCCACTTCTGGGGCCCACTTGGTGTGCTGGGGCCCACTTGGTGTGTGCTGGGGCTGAGACTTTAAGCAATTCACGTGCAGAGGCCATTTGTGGAGTTGAACGCCAGTTTTTATGCCAGTTTGGGCGTTCAACTCCAGTTTTTTATCCTTTTCTGGCGCTGGACGCCAGAATTGGGCAGAGAACTGGCGTTGAACGCCAGTTTACGTCGTCTATCCTTGTGCAAAGTATGGACTATTATATATTGCTGGAAAGCCCTGGATGTCTACTTTCCAACGCAATTGGAAGCATGCCATTTCGAGTTCTGTAGCTCCAGAAAATCCACTTTGAGTGCAGGGAGGTCAGAATCCAACAGCATCAGCAGTCCTTTTTCAGCCTAAATCAGATTTTTGCTCAGCTCCTTCAATTTCAGCCAGAAAAATACCTGAAATTACAGAAAAACACACAACTCATAGTAAAGTCCAGAAATATGAATTTTTCCCAAAAACTACTAGAAATAGACTAAAAACTAACTAAAACATACTCTAAACTATATGAAATTATCCCCAAAAAGCGTATAAAATATCCGCTCATCACAACACCAAACTTAAACTGTTGCTTGTCCTCAAGCAACTAGACAAATAAAATAGAAGACTAATAGGTTGAGAAGCTCAGATTCTAATTAGATGAGCGGGACTAGTAGCTTTTTGCTTCTGAATAGTTTTGACATCTCACTTTATCCATTGAAGCTCAGAGTGATTGGCATCTATAGGAACTCAGAATTCAGATAGTGTTATTGATTCTCTTAGTTCAGTGTGATGATTCTTGAACACAGCTTCTTTATGAGTCTTGGCCGTGGCCCTAAGCACTTTGTTTTCCAGTATTACTACCGGATACATAAATGCCACAGACACATAACTGGGTGAACCTTTTCAGATTGTGACTCAGCTTTGCTAAAGTCCCCAATTAGAGGTGTCCAGAGTTCTTAAGCACACTCTTCTTTTTGCTTTGGACCTTGACTTTAACCGCTCAGTCTCAAGTTTTCACTTGACACCTGCACGCCACAAGCACATGGTTAGGGACAGCTTGGTTTAGCCGCTTAGACCAGGATTTCAGTCCTTTAGGCCCTCCTATCCACTGATGCTCAAAGCCTTGGGATCCTTTTTAATTGCCCTTGCCTTTTGGTTTTAAGGGTTATTGGCTTTTTCTGCTTGCTTTTTTTTTTTTTTTTTGCTGCTTTTTCTTGCTTCAAGAATCATTTTGATGATTTTTCAGATTATCAATAACATGTCTTATGTTCATTATTCTTTCAAGAGCCAACATATTTAACGGTCTTAAACAACAAATTCAAAAGACATATGCACTGTTCAAGCATTCATTCAGAAGACAGAAAGTATTGCCACCACATTTAACCAATTAGAATTTGTTTTATTTAAACTCGAAATTTTATTGCTTCTTATTCAAAAGATCTACTACTTTATTCATGTTTAATGATGATGAGAAAAATAAACTATAGCTTAATTGGAGATAAAATCAAAATAGATACTAATTACTACTATATGACTTCTAAGGTACTTTTTTATAAGGACACTGTCACAGAGTTGAGGCAGAAATTGGAAATTAACAACCTTTATTCTGGGGGTATGGGGGTTCCTATGATCCTTGGGAGGCTTGGTATTACAGAAGATTTTTGGCGCTTCAGTTCCCTTAAGTCACGTCCCTGCTCCTCTTGTTCTTTAAGCATATGGGTCAGCATTTGACTGTGTTCATTCTGTTGTTTTATTATTTGCTCCATAGCTTCCTGTAGCTTGGTGACAGACGTCTCAAGATATTCCCAATATTCCGCTTGAGGAATCTCTGGGAGGAATTTCTGTGCTCTCTTCTTGATATGATCCTCCTGTGCTTGTTGTCTCTCCATTGATGCTTTGGTGATTGACTTTTCAATTAGGATATATTCAGTTATTCCCATCTTGACTCCAGCGTCCTTGCAGAGCAGAGAAATCACGCTTGGATAAGCCAACCTGGCCTCTCTTGAATTTTTGTTAGCAATCTTATAGAGCTCTGTTGAAATCAGCTGATGAACCTCCACTTCCTTTCCCATCATGATGCAATGAATCATCACTGCTCTTTTAACTGTGACTTCAGAACGGTTGCTGGTGGGCAACAGAGAACGCCCAATGAAGTCCAGCCATCCTCTGGCAACTGGTTTGAGATCCTCCCTCTTGAGTTGATTTGGGACGCCCTTTGTGTTGGTGGTCCACCTGGCTCCAGGAATACAGATGTCCTCTAGAATCTTATCCAGGCTAATGTCTGCTCTCATCATCCTCCTGTTGAAGGAGTCTGGATCATCCTTTAGCTGAGGTAGCTTTAGTATCTCTCTGATCTTGTCAGGGGTGGTATGAACAATTTTTTCCCTGACCATGGTCCGAAATTCGTAGCAGGCAGTTCCAGATAGTCTTTGCTTGTCAGTCTGCCACATATTCGCATAGAACTCCTGGACCATGTTCCTTCCTACTTTCGTTTCAGGATTAGCTAGGACTTCCCAGTTCCTGATTCGAATTTGCTCCTGGATCTCCGGATATTCGTCTTCTTTCAGATCGAATCTAACTTCCGGGATCACTGATCTCAGACCCATTACTTTAAGATAATGGTCTGAATGTTCTTTAGATAAGAACTTCCCTTGATTCCAAAGTGGTTTTGGAACGCTCTCTTTCTTGCCTCTAGGAGTGTATTGTTTCCCTTTGGGAGCCATGATCTTAGTGATCTCGGAAAAACACACCAAACTTAGAGGTTTGCTTGTCCTCAAGCAAAAGAAAAGAAAGGAGAGGGATAGAAGGAGATTGAGTAGCACTTGTTGATGAAGGAGGGGGGAGGCCGAGCCCAATTTAAAGGGGTGGGGGGTGGGTTTTCGAAAAATTGGAGGAGATAAGATAAAAAGATTGAGTTGAAAAAGATAAGATAGAAGATAGAGATTAATTTTGAAAAGATATGATAGATTTTTGAAAAAGATAACTCTGAATTTTGAAAAAGATAATATGGATATTTGAAAAAGATATGGATTAGTTGAAAAGATTTTTGAGTGAAAAAGATAGATTTGTTTTCAGAAAAGATTTTGAAAAGAGTTGGATTGAATTTGGAAAGATGGATTTTTAGAAATTAGGGATTTTAGAAACCAGGGTTCTTGATATGTTCATGTAAAAATCATGCATTGAAGCATAAAATTTTGAAATTAAAATGGAAATACGTGTGGGATTACTGGATTTGGCTCCTCCCTGTCCTCCTGGCGTTTGAACGCCCAAACACTGCCTGTTTTGGGCGTTCAGCGCCCAAATGCTGGTCTCCTGGGCGTTCAGCGCCCAGTTGCTGCCATTCCTGGCGTTCAACGCCCAGTGGGTGGCCATTTCTGGTGTTGAACGCCCAAATGCTGCCATTACTGGCGTTCAGCGCCCAGTGGGTGCCCATTTTGGGCGCTGAACGCCCAAAATGCCCCTTTACTGGCGTTTTCTTGCCATTGAGCTCTTTTACTCTGTTTTGTGTGCCGAGGTCTTCTGTAAATGATTATTTACCTTGTTGTCAATGAACTCTTATATAAAAAATAAAGATAGAAATAGGGCAAAATGCTTAGAGGATTGTTGCCCCATGGCTGGGTTGCCTCCCAGCAAGCGCTTCTTTATCGTCTTTAGCTGGACCTTGCTGAGCTTTTAATCTAGCTTCAGCCTTGAGCATTCTTGCTCAGTGTTGCCTTCAAGATAATGCTTGATTCTCTGTCCATTGACAATGAACTTCTTATCAGAATCAATATCTTGAAGCTCCACATAACCATATGGTGACACACTTGTAATCACGTATGGTCCCCTCCACCGGGATTTCAGTTTCCCGGGAAATAGCCTGAGTCTAGAGTTAAACAACAGGACCTTCTGTCCTGGTTCAAAGATTCTAGATGACAGCTTTCTGTCATGCCATTTTTTTTATTTTTCTTTATAAAGCTTGGCATTTTCGAAAGCTGTGAATCTGAATTCCTCTAGCTCATTTAGCTGAAGCAATCGTTTTTCTCCTGCTAATTTGGCATCTAAGTTTAGGAATCTGGTTGCCCAGTAGGCCTTATGTTCCAGTTCCACGGGCAAGTGGCATGCCTTACCATACACGAGTTGGTATGGAGAGGTCCCTATAGGGGGTCTTGAATGCTGTTCTGTAAGCCCACAGAGCATCATCCAAGCTCCTTGCCCAATCCTTTCTACGGGTATTTACTGTCCGTTCCAGGATTCTCTTTAATTCTCTGTTAGAGACTTCAGCTTGCCCGTTGGTTTGTGGATGATATGGAGTGGCCACTTTGTGGCGAATTCCATACCGAACCATGGCAGAGTAAAGCTGTTTATTGCAGAAGTGAGTGCCCCCATCACTGATTAACACTCTAGGGACACCAAACCTGCTAAAGATATGTTTCTGGAGGAACTTCAGCACTGTTTTAGTATCATTGGTGGGTGTGGCAATAGCCTCAACCCATTTTGATACATAGTCAACTGCCACCAGAATATAAGTGTTTGAGTATGATGGTGGGAAAGGTCCCATGAAGTCAATTCCCCATACATCAAACAACTCTATTTCCAAGATTCCTTGTTGAGGCATGGCGTAACCATGAGGCAGATTACCAGCTCTTTGGCAACTGTCACAATTACGTACAAACTCTCGGGAATCTTTATAGAGTGTGGGCCAATAGAAGCCACATTGGAGGACCTTGGTGGCTGTTCGCTCACCTCCGAAATGGCCTCCATATTGAGATCCATGGCAATGCCATAGGATTCTCTGTGCTTCCTCTCTGGGGACACACCTACGGATAATTCCGTCTGCACATCTCTTAAAGAGATAGGGTTCATCCCACAAGTAGTACTTTGCATCAGTAATTAGTTTCTTCTTTTGTATTCTATTGTACTCCTTGGGTATGAACCTTGCAGCTTTATAGTTTGCAATATCGGCAAACCATGGTGCTTCCTGAATGGCAAATAGATGCTCATCAGGGAACGTCTCAGAGATCTCAAGAAAGGGGAGGGACGTCCCTTCCACTGGCTCTATCCGGGACAGATGATCAGCTACTTGGTTCTCTGTCCCTTTTCTGTCTCTTATTTCTATATCAAACTCTTGCAGAAGCAATACCCATCTGATGAGCCTGGGTTTTGAATCCTGCTTTGTGAGTAGATATTTAAGAGCAGCATGGTCAATATACATAATCACTTTTGATCCTACTAAGTATGATCTGAACTTGTCAATGGCGTAAACCACTGCAAGTAGTTCTTTTTCTGTGGTTGTGTAATTTTTCTGGGCATCATTTAGAACGCGACTGGCATAATAAATGACATGCAGAAGCTTGTCATGCCTCTGTCCCAATACTGCACCAATGGCATGATTACTGGCATCACACATTAACTCAAATGGCAATGTCCAGTCTGGTGCAGAAATGACTGGTGCTGTGACCAGGTTAGCTTTCAGCGTTTCAAACGCCTGCAGGCATGCTGTGTCAAACACAAATGGCGTGTCAGCAGCTAGCAGATTGCTTAGAGGTTCTGCGATTTTTGAAAAATCCTTTATAAACCTCCTATAGAATCCTGCATGCCCCAGAAAGCTTCTGATTGCCTTAACATTGGCAGGTGGTGGTAATTTTTCAATTACCTCTATTTTTGCTTGATCCACCTCTATTCCCTTGTTTGAGATTTTATGCCCAAGAACAATTCCTTCAGTCACCATGAAGTGACACTTTTCCCAGTTTAAAACTAGGTTGGTTTCTTGGCATCTTTTCAGAACAAGTTTTAGGTGATCAAGACAGGAGCTGAATGAGTCTCCATATACTGAGAAGTCATCCATGAAGACTTCCAGAAATTTTTCCACCATATCAGAGAAAATAGAGAGCATGCATCTCTGGAAGGTTGCAGGTGCATTGCATAGCCCAAAGGGCATCCTTCTATAAGCAAACACTCCGGATGGACATGTGAATGCTGTTTTCTCTTGATCCTGGGGATCTACTGCAATCTGGTTATAGCCTGAGTAGCCATCCAAAAAGCAGTAGTAATCATGACCTGCTAGTCTCTCTAGCATCTGGTCTATGAATGGTAAAGGAAAATGATCCTTTCTGGTGGCTGTATTGAGCCTTCTGTAGTCAATACACATGCGCCACCCTGTAACTGTTCTTGTAGGAACCAGTTCATTTTTTTCATTATGAATCACTGTCATGCCTCCCTTTTTTGGGACGACTTGAACAGGGCTCACCCAGGGGCTATCAGAAATGGGATAAATAATCCCAGCCTCTAGTAATTTGGTGACCTCTTTCTGCACCACTTCCTTCATGGCTGGATTTAGCCGCCTCTGTGGTTGAACCACTGGTTTGGCATTATCCTCCAATAGGATTTTGTGCATGCATCTAGCTGGGCTTATGCCCTTAAGGTCACCTATGGACCACCCAAGAGCTGTCTTGTGTGTCCTTAGCACTTGAATAAGTGCTTCCTCTTCCTGTGAATTTAAAGCAGAGCTTATGATCACTGGAAAAGTGTCACCTTCTCCTAGAAATGCATATTTCAAGGATGGTGGCAGTGGCTTGAGCTCTGGTTTAGGAGGTTTTTCCTCTTTCAGAAGAAAGTTCAGAGGCTCTTTCATGTCCCCTGAATCCTCCAAATCAGGCTGAACATCTTTAAAGATGTTTTCCAACTCTGATTCGAGACTCTCAGCCATGTTGATCTCTTCTACCAAAGAGTCAATAAGGTCAACTTTCATGCAGTCTGTTGATGTGTCTGGATGCTGCATGGCTTTGACAGCGTTCAACTTGAACTCGTCATCGTTGACTCTCAGGGTTATTTCCCCCTGCTGGACGTCAATGAGGGATCGTCCAGTTGCTAGGAAGGGTCTTCCTAGAATGAGAGTAGCACTCTTGTGCTCCTCCATTTCCAGCACAACAAAGTCAGTGGGAAAGGCGAATGGCCCAACTCTGACAATCATGTCCTCAATCACGCCTGATGGGTATTTAGTGGAACCATCAGCAAGTTGGAGACATATCCGGGTTGGTTTAACTTCTTCAGTTAAGCCAAGCTTCCTGATAGTGGATGCAGGTATCAGGTTGATGCTTGCCCCAAGATCGCATAAAGCTGTCTTGGTGCAATCACCTTCTAATATGCATGGTATCAGAAAACTCCCAGGGTCTTTAAGCTTTTCAGGAAAGCTTTTCAGAATGACTGCACTGCATTCTTCAGTGAGGAGAACTCTTTCTGTTTCTCTCCACTCCTTTTTATGACTCAAGATCTCTTTCATGAACTTGGCATAAGAAGGTATTTGCTCAAGTGCCTCTGCAAATGGAATCTTTATTTCAAGAGTCCTTAGATAATCTGCAAAGCGAGCAAATTGCTTATCCTGCTCCTCTTTCCGGAGTTTTTGAGGATAAGGTATCTCGGCTTTATATTCCTCAACCTTAGTGGTCAAAGAAGCCTTTTTAGAGGGGTTGTTATCAGCACTTGTGTGTGTCTGATCCCTCACTGGCAATTGAGTACCAGAGTCAGAAGCTGGAGTGACGTTAGACGCCAACTCACTGTCTGTTCCTGGCGCCTGAACGCCAGAAATGTGCCTATTTTGGGCGTTCAACGCTGGATTCTGCCCCATTGGGGCGTTCAACGCCAGATTCTTGCCCATTTCTGGCGTTGAACGCCAATCCTGCCTTGTTTCTGGCGCTGAACGCCAGTTTTGGGCATGGTCTGGGCGTTCAGCGCCAGCCTTCCACCCATTTTCTGGTGTTTTAGTGCCAGAATTATTTTTCCCTGGGCTCTTACTGTCCTCAGGGGAATCTTTGATGGGTCGCCCATTTCTTGAATTTTTGATGCTTTGAGTGGGGTATTTAATGTTTTCCCACTTCTTAATTGAGCTGCTTGGCATTCTTCTGTTATTTGCTTTGATAGCTGCTGCTTTGTTTGCTTAAACTGTTCGTCCATATGTATATTAGCTATCCTTGTCTCCTGTAACCTGTCTTTGAATTCAGCTAGCTGCTTTGTTAGAAAATCTAATTGCTGATTGAATTCAGCAGCTTGTTTTACAGTACTGAATTCAGCAGTTACTGTTTTAACCTCTTCATTCATGGAAGGGTTGCTGCTTAGATACAGATGCTGATTCCTGGCAACTGTATCAATGAGCTCTTGAGCCTCTTCAATTGTCTTTCTCATATGGATAGATCCACCAGCTGAGTAATCTAAAGACATCTGAGCTCCTTCTGCAAGCCCATAGTAGAAGATGTCTAACTGAACCCACTCTGAAAACATTTCAGAGGGGCATTTTCATAGCATCTCTCTGTATCTCTCCCAGGCATCATAAAAAGATTCATTATCTCCTTGTTTAAAGCCTTGGATGTCCAGCCTTAGCTGTGTCATCCTTTTTGGAGGGAAATATTGATTCAGGAATTTTTCTGTCAGCTGTTTCCATGTCCTTATGCTAGCCTTAGGTTGGTTATTTAACCACCTCTTAGCTTGATCTTTTACAGCAAATGGAAATAGTAACAATCTGTAGACATCCTGATCTATTTCCTTATCATGTACTGTGTCAGCAATTTGTAAAAATTGTGCCAGAAACTCTGTAGGTTCTTCCTGTGGAAGACCGGAATACTGGCAACTTTGCTGCACCATGATAATGAGCTGAGGATTCAACTCAAAGCTACTAACTCCAATGGAGGGTATGCATATGCTACTCCCATATGAAGCAGTAGAGGAGTTAGAATATGACCCCAGAGTCCTCCTGGACTGTTCATTTCCAGTTATGTCCATGATGGATCTATGGATATAACTTGGACTGATTTACCTTTTTATTTATTTTATTTTATAAGAAGTAAATACTTAAATAAAATAAAATAACTAAAAGGAATTTGAATTTTGAAGTTAAATATTTTTTTTTGTTTATATAAAAAAGAAATTAATTAGTTAATAAAAAAGAAATTTTTGAAAAAGGGGGACGATATTTTCGAAAATTAGAGAGAGGGAGAGTTAGTTAGATAGTTTTGAAAAAGTTAAGAAACAAACAAAAAGTTAGTTAGTTAGTTGAAACAAATTTTGAAAAGATAAGAAGTTAGGAAGTTAGAAGAGATATTTTAAAAAGATATTTTTGAATTTAGTGAGGAGAGAGAAAAACAATAAGATAGCACAAGATTTAAAATTTTTAGATCTAATGCTCCTTGTTTTCGAAAAATTTGGAGGGAAAACACCAAGGAACACCAAACTTAAAAATTTTAAGATCAAGACACCAGGAAAACTCAAGAACACTTTGAAGACTCACACGAACACAAGAACATGAAGAAAGAACACCAAACTTAAAATTTTTAGAAAACCAAACCAAAATTTTCGAAAATCAAAGGGAAATCAACAAGAAAACACCAAACTTAAAGTTTGGCACAAGATTTAATAGAAAAAATATTTTCGAAAAAGAAGGGTTTGAAAAGAGTATAAAAGATTCTAACCCAATTACCAAGAACACAGATTAACGCTCTAGCCAAATGAGTTATGGGACCTTCAAAAATTTTAAGAAAGATTATTTTTGAAAACACCAAACTTAAAGTTTGGCACAGGATTTAATAGAAAAATTATTTTTGAAAAAGGTTTTTTTAAAAAAATATGATAGCCAATTATCATGAACATAAACACCACGTTCTAAATAACTGAGTTATCAATTTAAAGTGTTTTAACAAGGAATAAATAATAAAAGACTCTAAACCAAAAAAGAAAGATTTTTCCTAATCTAAGCAACAAAATAATCCGTCAGTTGTTCAAACACGAACAATCCCCGGCAACGGCGCCAAAAACTTGGTGCACGAATTGTGAATCACACTTTTCACAACGCGTACCACTAACCAGCAAGTGCACTGGGTCGTCCAAGTAATACCTTACGTGAGTAAGGGTCGAATCCCACGGAGATTGTTGGTTTGAAGCAATCTATGGTTATCTTGTAAATCTTAGTCAGGAAGTCAATTATGTTTATCAGTTGAATTGTGAATAACCAGTAGAGCATAAATTAAAGGTTACTTGTTGTGCAGTAATGGAGAATATGTTGGAGTTTTGGAGATGCTTTGTCTTCTGAATCTCTGCTTTCCTCTGTCTTCTGATTCATGCACGCACGTCCTCCTATGGCAAGCTGTGTGTTGGTGGATCACCGTTGTCAATGGCTACCTTCCATCCTTCCAGTGAAAACTACGCTCACGCGCTCTGTCACAGCACGGCTAATCACCGGTTGGTTCTCGATCCGGTTGGAATAGGATTTACTATCCTTTTGCATCTGTCACTAACGCCCAGCCTTCAGGAGTTTGAAGCTCGTCACAATCATTCAATCCTTGAATCCTACTCGGAATACCACAGACAAGGTTTAGACTTTCCGGATTCTCATGAATGCCGCCATCAGTTCTAGCTTATACCACGGAGATTCTGATTAAGGAATCTAAGAGACGCTCATTCAATCGTATATAGAACGGAGGTGGTTGTCAAGCACACGTTCATGAATTGAGGAAGGTGATGAATGTCACAGATCATCACCTCCATCACAGTTAAGCGTGAATGAACATCTTAGATAGGAACAAGCGTGTTTGAATGGAAAACAGAAATACTTGCATTAATTCATCGAGACACAGCAGAGCTCCTCACCCCCAACAATGGGGTTTAGAGACTCATGCCATCAGAGAATACAAAGTTTAGATCTGAAATGTCATGAGATGCAGAATAAGTTTCTAAAAGTTGTTTAAATACTAAACTAGTAGCCTAGGGTTACAAAATACGAGTGGACTATGATGGATGATGCAGAGATCCACTTCTGGGGCCCACTTGGTGTGCTGGGGCCCACTTGGTGTGTGCTGGGCTGAGACTTTAAGCAATTCACGTGCAGAGGCCATTTGTGGAGTTGAACGCCAGTTTTTATGCCAGTTTGGGCGTTCAACTCCAGTTTTTGATCCTTTTCTGGCGCTGGACGCCAGAATTGGGCAGAGAACTGGCGTTGAACGCCAGTTTACGTCGTCTATCCTTGTGCAAAGTATGGACTATTATATATTGATGGAAAGCCCTAGATGTCTACTTTCCAACGCAATTGGAAGCATGCCATTTCGAGTTCTGTAGCTCCAGAAAATCCACTTTGAGTGCAGGGAGGTCAGAATCCAACAGCATCAGCAGTCCTTTTTCAGCCTAAATCAGATTTTTGCTCAGCTCCTTCAATTTCAGCCAGAAAAATACCTGAAATTACAGAAAAACACACAACTCATAGTAAAGTCCAGAAATATGAATTTTTCCCAAAAACTACTAGAAATAGACTAAAAACTAACTAAAACATACTCTAAACTATATGAAATTATCCCCAAAAAGCGTATAAAATATCCGCTCATCACAACACCAAACTTAAACTGTTGCTTGTCCTCAAGCAACTAGACAAATAAAATAGAAGACTAATAGGTTGAGAAGCTCAGATTCTAATTAGATGAGCGGGACTAGTAGCTTTTTGCTTCTGAATAGTTTTGACATCTCACTTTATCCATTGAAGCTCAGAGTGATTGGCATCTATAGGAACTCAGAATTCAGATAGTGTTATTGTGGTAAATTTAGAAGAAAATGACAACCAAGGTTTAAGATTTGATAATGTCAATCAGAACGGTGGAGCAATTCCTAATTATGATGTTCATATACCTAGACATGGTCAAAATGCTGATGATATGTTGGAAAGACTTAGGCAAAACAACTTGGGGGCATCATAATCTAGCTAGAAATGTCGAACAAGTGTTAAACTGTTTGGGATTTAATGTTGGTTGTTTAAATAGGTCATATTTTGTGTCCGCTTTTCCTGAATGTGTCCAACAAGAAGAGCTTCCAAGAGGTTGGAAAATTCCAAAATCTCTTACCACTGATCAAGGAACCATGTTTATCGGAAAAAAGGTCATGGAATATGCCAAGTCTAAGGATATAAAAATGCTTTCTTCTACACCGTATTATGCCTAAGCCAATGGACAAGTGGAGGCAGCGAATAAAATTTTGATTGCATTAATTAAAAAACACATTGGAAGGCAGCCAAGAAATTGGCACCAAAATCTCAGTCAAGTTCTTTGGGCTTATCGAAATTCTCCAAGAGGTTCTACTAGAACCACCCCGTATAAGTTAGTTTACGATCATGATGTGGTGTTGTCAATTGATATTAATCTGCAAAGTTTAAGGGTGGCTAGACAAGATGAGATACCAGTAGTAGATTATTTGAATTCTTTGCATGATGAGCTCAATGAACTAGATGACGAAAGGTTGAGAGCTTTAGAGCGGGTGATTCAACAAAAAGAGATTATGTCAAAATCATACAACCGCCGTGTTAAAGCAAAGACAATTGCAGTTGGAGATTTAGTGTGGAAAACAATTTTGCCTATAGAAAAAAAGTCAAAAACTTATGGTAAGTGGTCTCCAACTTAGGAAGGACTTTATGTGGTTGACAAGATTTATTCTGGAAATACCTATAAGATTATTGAAGTCAGATCAGGAAGAAGAATTCCTTCAATAAATGGCAAATATTTAAAAGTATATAGACCAAGCATACATGAGATAAACATTTCACATGTTTAAGGACACGAAAGTATCCAGTTAAAGTGTCAAAGGGAAAAAATAAAGCGCTAACTAATATTTGCAATTCAGTTTGTAAAAGCTAACATGTCCTTGTGATTTCTTTGAATTGTAAGTTCCATTGACAGTGTAAAGCATTAAGATTATGAGACAAATATGTGTCCAAAGTATCAATTTAAAACAAGAGTCAATACAAAAAATAACTTATCATTTTGTGAGTGCAGTATAGTACATGCCAACATATAGAACTAAAATTTTAGTGAATAAACCTGTATGAAGCTAGAGGCATGTCAATAAATGCACATTTGATTTAATTTGACAGCACTTGAGGCAAATGCACACAAGATGGCATGCACCAGTGCAACCTGACATGGACAGATATGGAGGTCATCCCAAATGAAATACAAAAGAGGTCACTGTGATATTAATAATTGGTTTAGTGTGAAATAACTTCCCAAAAAATAGCAAGTGTCAAATCTCCAAAATAAGGATAGAGTGCATACAAAAGCAAGTAATAAACAAAACTCTTAAAGTTCCAAAAAAGTGAAGATTGCAGGGACATATTAAAATCACAAAGGTTCACATAAGAAATGTAAGACTAAGTTTCAAAGATCTCCTTCAAGCAAGTAGCTTCAGTTTGGAGAGCAGTTTGGAAGTTCCTGGCTTCTTTGGCAGCTTCTTGTGAGGAGAGCATCTTCTCTTCAAGTGACTGTAAGGCCGCATTGCTACTGTCAAGTATGCTACTTGCTTTGGCAAATTGACCCTCATTCTTTATCAAAGCAGCATCTAGCCTATTTTTTACTTCTCTCTTGACAGTCAGTTGTTGTTCCAAGTCTCAAATTACCTCAGATAACTCATGAGTCCGATCTTTAGCTTTTGTAATATGGGCAGCCAGAGTAGTTTTGGCAGTCTCAAAAGAGGAGGTGTCTTGTTTCAACTTAGAAAGAGTTTCAATTGATTGTTGATATGATGAGATAGCTGCTTGAGAATCCAAAAATTTGACATAAAGGTTCTTATAAACCTTCTGCAAATGAGCCAACAAAGGATCAATAGTTTCAGGATGTGGTGTAATTGAAAAAGTTTGAAGAATATCAGAAAGCTGAGCCTTAAAGTGCGGATCGGTAGCAAGTGTCAAAACAGGTTTGGATAGAATGACACTAAGTTGTTGAGCCAATGGAAGCAGGATGGAATTGTCAACAATCTTGGTTGTGGGAGGTGTAGTATGAAGCTGCTCTGTTGGAAGGTGACTTTGAATGGTAGAGCAAGATTCAACTATGGCCTTCGGTGTATCCATGCTACATTCATATGCTTCATTCAGACTTTCTAAATCAGCCAATAAATTATTCACCACATTAGGGGTCTGACCGTGATTGGAAGTGATTGGTATTTGTTTTTCTGACCGCTCACTTGGGGGAATTTCAGAATTTTGAAGCTAAACAAAAATACAAAAGAAAGTGTTAACATAAAAAAAAGGAGATACAAGAAAGAGATACTAATAATCAGGCTAAATGATATGTCATACCTTATCGGTATTGGCTTTAGGTGTAGACTTGTTGCCCTGGAACCTATTCACAATGTGTTGAAGATCAAGGTCTTGAATTTTTTCAATTTGCTTTCTGCTGACTCAACTGTCTTCTAATCCTCGAGGTCTTGCTGAAGGAGATGCTTTACCAGACTTCTTTGTGTATATATTTGCCAGCTTCTTTCTAACAGTAAGTGGCCCCTTCACTAATATGATCAATTTTAATTTAACTAGATTTTTTTTTAAATGTAAGTAGAAATAATTGTTATCTTGTGCCCATATTAATTAGGAATAATTTAGCTTTTGGATAATTTTTTATTGGATTTTTTAATGAAGAATGCAATTCTAGGATCCCTGGCAATGCTCTGAAGCAACGTTACACAAATGCAATAGAAAACAAAGGGATTTGCTTAGATTATATACACATTCTCCTTACTTTTAACAACGATCAATCTAGTAGATAATGAATATTTTCATGTTTCATTTATGAATTTTTTCTTTTTTAATTCACGAATGTTGGCAAGCAGTATTAAGTCTTGTTTCATGTTAAATACTTGCTTACTGCTTAAACCAAATAAAACCCATATAAGTTCAATTTCATTTTTTTTCTACCTTTACAGCTTGTTTGTTGATCGTTGACAATCTCGGCACCTAATACTTGGATTTTTTTTAATCTGCATTGTTATGGCAACCTCAAGCCACCATCTGTCAACAAGTCCTCCTTCTTCATCTAAAGTGGCAATTTGTGATAAGTCTGTTGTCAAAAATGGCAAAGATTTTGCTCCTGAACAAGAGGCCTCAAAATCAAAGATATGGGAATCTCAGGTGCTACTCTCTTTAACCATTGACGGTGTAGATTCAGCTTTCGTTGGCCCTATTATCTCTCTCAAAGTAGCAAACAAGATAAAAAAAATACTTTTCCTGGTCACCCTCAAAGAAAATCTGTTGCTTTTCAAGACTCCATTCCCATTGGATACTTCGACTCTAACAACAGACTATTCAGAAATCCCCAAAGACCAACTTTGAAGGTTACCATGCTTGGTTAGGTAGGTTGAAACTGAGAAGATGACCCTGTGGAAAGAGATTGGGATATATGATCTAATTCAGCTTAGTAAAAACTCTTACACTGTTAATTTAGAACTAATGAGAGATGCATTGTATTTCTGGGATGAGACTTCACATACTTTTCACACCCCATATGGCATGATTACTCCTACTCTTCTAGATGTAGCTACGATAACTGGCCTACCTCCCTTGGGAGAGAAAATTTTAACTACTACTCAGTCAACCACAGGAGTAGCGTATGCCATTGATATCTCTTCCACCACCTACCAGAGCTTCATTCTTAATAACAAAGGTCAAGATGGAGAACCTGTTTCTAATAATGAGCACATAGCCTTCCTTCTCTATTGGTTGAATGGCGTTGTTTTCTGTGCCCGGAGTATTCAAGTCGAAGTCACTTATCTCCCATTGGCCATTATGTTAGCCGAAGGTAAGAGGCTGTGTTTAGCCAAATTGTTTCTAGCTCAACTATATCTTACTCTAGATTGGATCACAGACCTTATGAGGGAGAAGAAGAGGATCACTAATGTTAACGGTCCTGTTTGATTTTTTCAATTGTGGATGTCCGCTATTTTTTAATCTGAGCTACAACCATGTTTGACCCAAAAAGGTCCTACAGATTCTGTTATTGCAGGACACCATCTGCTCAACTTAGTTTTTCCTGACAAGTTAATGGCCTCACATGATAAGATGAAACACTTCTTCTGTGCTTTCTACTACTTGCCAGAGAAAGACCACAACATTAATCTGACTCCTTTTGCTAATTGTCAAACCGGTCCAGAATGGTTGACGCGATCTCTTATCCTAACTAGGATTACACAGAAGGAAAGTATCACTATTTGGTCGCAGTTCTTGACTCCCCAATTACTTTTTGCTGGATTCTCAGGTAAAGATGACCTAAGAAGAGTAGCTTACATGCCAAATTGCCATTTCTAGACAATTTGGGTTAGCTCAGGCCATTTTGTCTCCTTACCATCTTTAAGAGTCACAATCTTTGCATGTCAAAGCTACTTCATTAGAAGATCTGTTGCACATTCAGAAGGATAATGCTTCACGGAGAAATAAATTCCACCTATTCCCTTTTAAATCTTGCCAGTTGACCACATATTCATTCTTCTCTTGGTGGAAGACCTGTTACTCTTCCATTAAAGTTGCTTTCAGTACCTATTGTCAAAGGATGACCACTGTTCTTGTAATGCAACAAGTGAGAAGAGCACCAATCATCAAAAAAGGTAATTACAACTAGATCATTTGATCATTGTGATTTCAAAAATTATGGTCCTCTATGTGTTATTTTCTTCATGGATAATGCCTTCTAAGAATATCACAATGGTACATGTTTTATTATTATTATTATTATTATTATTATTATTATTATTATTATTATTACAGAGAAAAAAAGGAGAATGCTCTTCAGAGTAAGATTTTAGTACTCATAGTCATGAATAACACGAGGGATATTTTGCATGCCATTTTTGAGATTAGAATTCCTCTGAATCAACAATGAAAAAGAGAAAGATAAAAATGGAACTTGCAATGAAATCCTACCTGAAATATCAGAAGATCTAGATACAGTAGAATCCTTATGAATAGAAGAAGAGCACTGGAGTAGATAAAATTTGGGAGAATGGGAGGCACGAAATTAAAAAAGAAGCCTTTTGGCATTCAAACACTAACGTATTCTCCCTCACAAGTATTACAAGAAGATAAGAGTACTCGGCTATTTTATTTTTTGTTTAGCCAAAATAAAAATAAACAAATAATAAATAAATAAATAAAATAACAAAGAAAAGAGAAAGAGTACGAGTACTCTTGTGTGCTTTTTAAGTGGCGTTTCAAAATATCATTCTTGTCAATACGTATTGTTATTTATATTTATTATAAAAAACAATTCTTTTCACTTTCAATCACTGTACGACTTCAAGTGAAAAATTTTGGGGGCATTATATTAGACAAAATATAATTTTTATAAGAAAATTATAAAAAGAAATAGTTAGTTACATGGTGATGTCACCATATATAATATTTATATCTATTTTAAATTAAATTAGATCATTTGACAGTTGATTATCTATTTGATTTTTGAAATTCACAAGAGGTGCGGGAACGATTACGGGCCAATCTAAATTTTCCGCAACAAGTGTACAAATGGTAACTGTTAGCTGACATTAGGTTAGTCTATAAATAAAGCTTTAGGAACACATTGTAAGGAGTTGGAGTTCAGTTCTTCTTGAAAAACGCTTAGAAACCCAAAACGCTCTCAACCCCTTGGCATCACAGAGTAAAATTGGGAATCTTAAATAATTTCTCTGAACTCGAATGCTTGTACTTTGCTTTTTCCCAATTTTTATTAATAAAATTCCTCTCCTCTACTTTTACGTCTTCTTATCTTTTACGTTCATGTTTCTTCTTTCATCTTCTTTTTAATTTCTTATTTGTTTTAATTTCTGCAATTTATTTTACCTCTAACATCTCGCATTTTAATTTTTATTGATAATAAAATTGCGACATTAAGATACCCACATTTTCTTTTAAACATTAACAAAAATTTGAGTAAAATAATATTATAACCCAATATTCTACGCGTAGCGTTCGCAGAACCTCATATAATGCTATAAGTAACGAATATTTAATTTTTACGAGAAACGTTAGACTGCTAATACTCTTTATTAATATTTAAAATTTAGTATTTAAAGTCGACCGAGTACTAACCAAAAACTATGAAATTCTACTTTGTCGAGGTGTTGTGTGTATATGTTAAATACATTTTGAATACGACATTTATCCAACACACATATTTTTCGGATCTATGTTTTAATAAAAAATAAATAATTTTTCAAACATACTTAGACATATTTAAATATCATTATATATCAACATATTCAACTTTACTTTTATCATATATTCTTAAAAAGATTTTAAAAATAATATATATTATTATTTATTAAACAAAAATTTATTTTAAATACTTTATATCATTTAAAAGAACATTAAAAAAATAAAAAAAATAAATTTATATTTAAATTTCAATAAAATATCATTACAATTTAAGGAAATTGCTTTCAAGAATATAACGAAGAGCACAAGGGAGAACCGTGTAATGTGCAAAATCTTTATGCTAATCATATGCAAAGAATAAAACGAAAAACAAAACCAATGGCCACACCGGCCACACATATATAATATACAAGACAAGATAATAAATACAGAATTGATTGAGCAAACCAAGGCCCCCACACCTTTTTTCTTTTTTCTCTCTCTATATTTGCCACCATTTCCTCCTTTCCATGGTCTTCACTAGCTCATTTGCTAATGATGCAAAATCTTCAGCTCCACTTTGCAGTTCTGCAGTGCGTTGGCTTATTCTCTGAATCAAATTGAGCAGACAAATTTCAGTTGAAACTGAAAACTTATAAAAATATGTGAAAACTATATATATGTGAAACAAATGCACCCTAATGATACTTTCGGCTAAGATGTTTTTAAGTTGCCAAAAAGCCAAAAACAGTTGCAATTCCCAGGAAAAAAAAAATAGATAAATCAAAATAACATGCATATGTCAATAATCATAAATCATTTTATCCATCCCTCATAATTTCACTAGCCACAAGACAGCAGAAACAAGGAAATATCAAAGATTTACTTCATCATATAACAAGAATATAGCCTTATCTCACTAGGTAGTGTTGGTACTCCATCTTATAAGTAAAAAATGTTATTATAGAAGTTGTGTAAGTTGGCAACGTGAGATCACATAAAATTTCTACCTCCAATTTTTCCTGCCTCTCCACAAGCTTGTTTCTTGCTTGGCCAGCAGCTGAAGAAGCATCCTGAAATCACACATTAAACGACACATTTTAATAATTGAAATCAACAGAACACGAAGAAAGAGAAAGGAATCTCAAAGAAAAGAAGGATAGAACATTACCCCAGTTTTTCTATAAGTAGCCATTATTTCTTCAGGAGTTCTAAGTCTTGGTTTCACATCATCACTAGTTGCACCTTCAAATAGTTTCTCCCTTTCTCGCAAGTTATCTGCACAAAAATATATAAAATTGTTACCGATCTGGCGACCTTTCTAGTTCAAATATGAGACGAATATTCGAATGTGGTTTACCTTTCTGTTTGTTCTTAACATTAGGTGAATACGTAGACACCTCGGTTATGGGCTCATCTATTTCAATGTCATCTGTACCACAATGAAGCAAGTTTTGATGTTCTGTGTTTTCAAGACTACAAGTGTCATATAGGTTTGTCATACAAGAACTAAGAAATCACTAAATTGGCTTGAATGTTGCAATAAATTTGGTTATGTTGACTAAACCATCCTTTGTCTCTTTTCATTGATTTGTGATTACTATATTAATTGGGGTAATAAATATCAGGGTTAAACTAAAGAGAACATGTTTCATAGATATTCACAAATGACAAATAATCTTAGACAACATATATATATTGATAAAAACTAAAAGACACTTATTCATGGACAAGATGGACAAGAGGGCGAGTCATATTACCAACAAACAAAATAATGAAAGGTAAAAATGGATAGACGGTTTGGCAAGAAACCTATATTGAGTTCCAATTCATCTGAAACTGTTTGATGAAAATCTGACCGGGGGGACTTATAGAATTTGTCTTCCAAATGCATGAAATTGGAGGGTTGAATTTTAATCATATTGGTTGGAGAGGCTTTCCCTCCTTTAAATCCTTTGACAATACCACCTAAAATTCCTGGTGCAGAGATCTGTGCCAAGATGATTAAGCTGATTAGATATACAAATAGTGGTGGATTTAGGATACTAAATAAAATCAGAGAAACTAAAACCTGTTTTTTCTTCTGGCTCGAAGAAAATCTAAAGGCAGCATCAGCAGCAGCTGCAAGAACTTTATCATGAAGACAAGGCAAACGCTCCAGATTCCTAAAATAGTATAGAAAATTCTTCATTCAACTTTTTCTTCCTTATTTCCACATGTAAACAAGGAATCCGCGATTCCACATTATTAATAAATTCATTACAAAATAGCAAAAATACCTGAATTTGTCTTCACCGGCTAGTAATGAGATAAATGTCAATTCAGAACCATTAGCCTGTAAGTTATCAGCAAGAGATGAACGATTTGAAGACTCAGTTGCTAAATTGTAAGCTGACTGAGTATTTGACTAGAATATCAGGTATGTTTTACATAATCCCATAAAAAATGGAAGAAGCAAAATGAAGAAATAGAGTCCCAGGAAATGTTAAAGTTCTAAAGAATATTATACCAGTGCAATATTTCCATTATCATCAGAACACAAGGTTTTGTCCATATTCACTTTATAATTCCACCTTAAGATTGATAATAAAGAGCTTTCTGTAACCAATTCCAAATCTGGTAAAGACCTGTCAGACAAATGCTAAAAATTATCAATACACATTATTAGCAAAATCAATAATTACTTATTGCAAGGTAAAACCCTAGAACAAAGCACTAGCGCTTCCACCTGATCTCAAATATTCCAGTCTGAAGCAACGATAGTAGCCCACAAAATTTGTCATCTTTCTTTAAAATTGTAGTCCAATAGTAGGACTTGGTATCTTTCACTTTTCGAATTGGTTTCTTATTTCCCTGTAACAATATTCATCAAATTTATTTAAAAACAATGCCAATGCAAGTACTAATTGTCATGATAATCAGTTAGAGGACCTGTATCAATGATTTTGCAGAGAATAGCCGCAATGAATTCTCACAGCAAAGCAGAACAAGTGGATCAAAAAGTAAATCCCCAGCAGCTGTTACTTCCGAAGAGGAACTTTCAGCCTCTGATGAATTTATGCCAGTTGAGTTACTTTCTCGAACAGGTTCATCAGGGCTAGCACTAGCAGTATCCTTCAAGGGCTCCTCCTCATGTCTGTCATTTGTTGCTTCAGTAGTCGCGATGCTATCCTCTGTAATACAAAATTCTCTTAGAATTTCGAATCAAATCTAAGTGCAGTAAAACTTGCAATATATTGAATTGATGAAAATTGAACTTGCCTATAACATGTATTGAAATTGCAGTTGATTCTTTCACGTGTAATGGTTGGCTGGAAATCATTTTACCAGTATCACCTTCCACTATATTAATCTTTCCATCCCGAGACAAGATGAATATTATTTCTTCAAGAGAGTTGCCTGTGCTTGATGTTTCTGATTGCTTTGGACTATTCAAAGCACTATGGAATCGTGCTTGTTCTTTCCAAATCATTGAAGTGATTGGAGAGCTTGAGATTGGTACACCGTCGATCATGAACAAAACTGACATTGAAGTCATATCACAGACTGCAACCTGAAAAGAAATAATTATTAAGCAAGATGCATCAATATATATATATAAAGCAACAAGAAACAAAGTGAATTGACTAATAAGAGTGATACTCACACGGCCACTTGAATATCCAATAGCAAGTTTTGTTCCAGAATTTGAAAATGATAATGCTTGTACTGGAGAACCAAGAAGGGAAATAACAGCACTACAATGGGTTCCCTTTCCTTGTGGAGATTCATGGACTGCAATACAAGTTTAACAACATAAGTAACTAATTACGTTTTCTGAACAAATATTTACAAATACCATATGTGAAAAAATGGGGAAGGTAAGGTTCCATGATGATGAGAGAAATCTAGAGATCACCTTCACTCTTTGTTTCTGTGACAAAATGACAATTTCTCCCATCAGAATGGCCTTGGAGGTCATAAATGCAAACCTATCAAATTCATCACACAGCAAAGGATTAAGTATAGGACAATAGTGTATTGCCTTTGATAGCTTAACTGATTAAGAAAGATTTCTGACAAGACCGCTCTCATTGCCAATAGCCAAAAGTAGGGAGACCGAGCAGAAGTCCAATTTTGTCACTGGAGCACTTGAACCAGCCACTTTTATATCTTTCACCTACCAAACACACAAAGAAAATGTTAAAACAAATAGATATAGAAAATTCACTTACACCCAACATAAGGATATGGTTTCTATTTCTATATATTTGGAGAGAAAATACTTGTGGAATTCTTACCTCTCCCTCTATGTAGCAAATATAAGATAAGACTGGATGTGTAGCATCACAGACTAGGACAGATCCATCCGAATAACCAGCAAAATAAACTCTCTCAATCCCAGAACCTTTAGGTGTGGACAAATGGCTGGGAACACCACCAGTCAACGGCCAATTTGAAGGAGTTGCTAAACTAGGTGTTGAGCCTGTTCTTAGAACTGAGGCTACCTAAGACAAAGGAAACAAGTCATTAGAGAAGCACAAAACAAACACATCACCTGCAAGTCATTAGAGATTACCTCAGTTAGAATCTTAGATGAAGTTGACTCACTGGGCAACCTGACAAGTTGTGTAACAGTCAAAGAAGGATCAGCAATAGGTATTAGCACTGGAAACTCCAAAGCATCTATAGATGGGGTCCTGTTCTGCTGAGATGTTAATGCAGACAGGTTATCATTATCATAAAAATGTAGCTGTCCAGGGTTTGTCAACACAAAAAGATCGGCTTTGGTGTTCAGCTCCATTGCCCCGGCTCTTGGCAGTAAAATCAAGTCTGCAAAAGAGCCACTAAGGGTAAGGTCTGCACGACTGATGCATTTTACTGTCTCCATCCCAGATGACCATTCAAGAGTTAAAACCTGCAACAATACTTTAAAGTTTAGGGGAACACAACAAATATGGTTTAAAAAAATACTAGTGAAAAGTGGAATATCATCAATTCAATGTTTACGACAAATGAAAAAAATTTTCCCACAACAAAGTCAACAGCATCATACATTTATAATTGGTTGTTAGAAATTCTGCTGATAAAGGGTAAGAAATTAATGAAAATATATAGGAGGCACACCCATAATTTAGTTAATGCGAGGGTAATCAACCAGATTGACTATATCATATGGAATATTCTCCATTTTAAATATTTCCTGCATAATCTCATTAGGTATAGAAGAATGATTAGATTATAATATAATTTTTAGACAAAAAGATGTTACCATTAAATATTTCTAGTTGCTATAGTTTCTAGACATTCTTACATTTTTAACTGATGTTGTACGGCTGTCTTAGCTTGTCTTCTTTTAAAAGGATCAGATGCAAAGTGACAGAGGACACACTTCATTTCTGTATGTCACAACCTCTGTCTGCTAAAGTTTGAGCTATAGCTTACAAGGCAAAGACAAAATCATAGATTTTAACATTACATTTACAATATGTTCCTTTACGCAAGAATGGCTATATCTCACATGCCACATCATGCAAGAGCCAGTTAGGCTTGACACATGTTCAAATTTAACTTATATAATGAAGGATAGCAAGTATAATATTCTATTCTATTTGAAGGCACATGAATGGCCAAATTCTAACAAAAAGAAAAAGATACAAATTTTAAATTTGAAAACCAAATAGTAATAGCCATGAACAAATTACTCACAGTCAAAACTTCTTCAGATCCAATTTCATCACCACCGTAGACAAACAACTGTCCATCACAATCACTACGGGATTTTTGGTTGCTGGACCATTGCAAGACAATGACCGGGAGTCTTCTTTCTGCACTTGACAATTGTAGCTTAACAACATTTTTAGATGAATTTTGTTGACCTTTAGAAGGTGCTGTGGATGATAAATTCCAGAAAAGGATATCTCCATCTAAGTATCCCACAGCAAGAATGGACCCACTCAAAGACGCCCAGCACAGAGCACTTATCTCTTTGTCACCAAGATTTTGTTCAATACTATCGGATGGAACATTGGTGTCTGGTTCAACGGATGAGTCACTACCTTGATCCTTCAATTGGAGATCCTTTCCTCCACCAACGAACACGATTTTAGATTCAGCTATATCCCAAAGAATTAGCAGTCCATCCTGAAATGCAATCAACAGTCTGCAAAAATATAGAAAAATACCGGAATTCATTTTAAGTTGAACACATTCAGTATCAAAACACATTTTCCCTTCACTTTCTAATATCATAGACAAAAGGAGACATGACGCATCAAATACTGATGGAGACTGTTGATATTGTATTCAGATAATTCAGTCAATTAGTTGTTAGGTGTCAATTAGATTAGATTAGGTTAGTCAATTAGCTGTTAGGTGTCAATTAGGTTAGATTAGAATCAATTATGAATGATTATGTTTTATCTTTAGTAGGTATTGTAATGATTAATTAGTGTATATAAATATATGAGCTGAGGAGTTCAGAAACCTCAAGCTTTTCACATTAAATCACTGTCTAAACAGAGACATTATTCACTGGCTTGAAATGATTTTGCCATGGTTTCAATCAGAGTTCAAAGATATGGCTATTATTAATATGATAGAAACTACATGCTGCTTTTGTTTCTAGGAAGAAGAATATGAGTTATACGAAAACACTTATGCTCACTATAGATTGTAGTAATTTTGAAAATTGAATACAGAGAGAGATAAACTTAACAAAGTTAAACTAGAAAGTGCAAGCAATAATAGGAAATTTTACAGAAAAATATATATATTTTTCCTCTGGCATTGCTTGGATAAATCTCAAATTTTGAAACTAATAGACAGATAATTAACGCTAAATACCTATATGAGCTTTTATGACAAAAAATAAGAATATAAACTACGTATCTCTTGCCTGTTCCCAAAAGACGAAGGTTGTGAAAGAATTCCTACAATTGGTTGGTCACTGTAATCTGAAAACCCGGCAGCTTCTATCAAAAGAAAGCAAAAATGGAAATGAGCAAATCTTAAAGCAAAGAAAGACAAATAGCTCAAACATAAAATCATCTGAAAACATTCAGACATAGCAGTTACATAGTATTTACTTCATTAAAAGAGATTCAAGGAAACTCAAAGAGTATGTGTGTTTTTTTGTTTGTGGGGGGGGGGGGGGGGGGTTTGAAGGGACTAATATGTAATATCTGATCATTTGACAGTAGGGCAGAGCCTCTCATGTTTTAAGGGAGGCAATGCCCCCCCTAAACTTCAAATTTTTTCTTATAAACTGTGTGTAAATTTTGGTTTAGCCCCCTTAAAACTTTTATTTTTATTTTAATCTCTTTATATTCGAAAATTAAACTTTGGCCCCTCTCCAAATTTTATGCTAGCTCCGCTCCTGTGACAGAGTAATCTTTGATAGTTTGATAAAATGCATATACACACATCTTTAGAAAATGCAGACCGTATATAGCATTTATCAGTCATGAAACTAACGTCACAAATGAAGTCATGAACTACCTCTTAGAAATTTTGCAGACAAATCATATGATGACTTAAGTAGTTGTCCTTCCTCAGCTTCAAACTTTACCACAGAAAATGATCCATGCTCATCTCCGACATAACTGAATATCATAATAAAGTAAGAAGTTATTCATCATAATCAATTGAAGTTAACCACTACATAAACAGAACCAACATACATGAAGTGGGAGCCACTAATTACAGAGAAAGCAGTAATGTTCGATTCCCATTCTAAAGAACAAACAAGGCTTCTGCTCTCGAGACTCCAAATCTGCAAAAACATAAATTAAAAAAGTAAAAAAGTAGAAATAAAAATAACATTAACAAATAAAAGTAACACAGCCAGCATTCTTCTGGCTACACTATAATTGGCATGGAAATCTAGGTCAATCACCTTACTAATATTAAATCAACCATAACCTTATATTCTGAATTGTTCATTTCATAAATAATCATGCTTATCATTGTTCTTTCAGCAAATTCACAATGAGCAAAGAGAAAATGAAGCCAAAATATCCATGATACAATGCAAATACATAAAATACAGACAAAAGTAAAGAAACTGAAGAACTAAAGTATATAGGCTATTTGAAGGGAACTTGGGAAAACAAGAGAAGCACCCAATGATATCAAAGTTTTTAAATCTTTCATTGCCCAGCAATGCCTTTAATTAGAAATCCGTACTAACATCACAGAAAATGAATTCTATGAGAACAAAGTTACCTGGATATCATTGTCATTTAATACACCAACTAAGTACCCCTGGTTCTGAAGGAACTGCAAATGCCAAAAGAATCCATGCATCAATATGCCTCTAATTTTGGGAAGAATCATCATAAGCTTAGAAAGGTAAGATTTATACAATTTTGCATCATATTTGAGAAATGCAGATGAAACATACCTCCAAGTGCTTATAAGGCAATTGCTTAGGAGAAATCAAAATTCCCTCAATATTATCACCGCCAATCACCTTTAGTCTTCCATCCCTGCCATCAATGTAAGCAATATAAGCACCCAACATCCAGTTAATAAGAACATTCATTTAGCAGGCTAATCGATAATAGGATATTAGAATATGACTTTCATCCATGTACATGGTTTACATTCAGCTAGATTTTTTTTTTGGTATGATACATTCAGCTAGATTTAACGCTAACAACATGCACACTTCTTCTAATTATCAAGTGCATAAAAAGAAATTTACAGAAAATAAAAGCAACTTATTTTCATATATGAATTATTTTTTCAAAATTTCAGAAACTCTTTTTTTTTTTCTCATTGACATCTTTTTAAGATATGGGAGCAGTGCAAACTAAAGTAACATAGCATCCATAGTATAGAATCTATATATGTACAAGAATAAAAAGCAATATGCAACTATACTTATCACAGATAATTAGAATGTTTCAATTACCAAGTCTAAGAGTAATTTTTTTTCCCTAAATTGTTGAATCCATTTCGTTTCTCAATGACATCTTTCTATGCAGGAACATTGCAATATCTAAACATCTACGGTATAAATATCAAACCATCAACAACAAAAAATAGTCAATATCAAATGAATTACTTAACAACACCGAGTTCCAAAGATTAAACTTCTCTAAATTGCCTAGTTCATTTTCCTAAGCATTATACTACTAAACAATATAGCTTACAAATTGACCAAAATTATTGTAGCTAACAGCTTTTATATTATAAGTTTATAAACCATCCATCAAAATAATAATAATAACAGTAATAATAAATAGATTGAGAGGAAATTAAATGAACTAACAGCGTTCCAATAGCCAACAGTCTCTGAATGGAATCAAAGGCGAGAACTGAAGCCGTTGATGGAATGCCATAGTGGATCACAATTCTTGGATCCAACTCACTTGACTTCAAGCCTCTATGGTGTTGGAACTTACTATGCTGAAATAAATTCAAAAAAATTAAATTACAAGAATTTCAAACCTATAAAAAAGAACCCCAGGAAGAAATGAAGTTGAAAGAAAAAGGAAGTTTTGTTACGTTGGAATGGTGGAGCACAGCTTTGTGCAACAACTTCTTGGCGAACATGGTGGGTTGGTGGTGTCCTCGTCGTAGTCGTTAGGTTTGTGTTTGAGAATTTGGTTTGGGTTTTTCCTTTTGGATGATCAAACCAATGCTAATAGTAATATTTTTTCCCTTTTTGCATTCAAAAATCAAAATTCTTTGCTTTTTCTTTCAGCTCTCTCATCAGTCAGTCACCCAGACCCAGCCAGTCAATGAAACAGAAATAGAAAATAGAATATGCTTTATATTAATTAAAATATATAGCATATAAATTCAGAAATTTCCACATGGGGATGTAGCTCAGATGGTAGAGCGCTCGCTTAGCATGCGAGAGGTACGGGGATCGATACCCCGCATCTCCAATGAAACGACAATAGTATTTTTAATTTCAAACCCTTTTTTAACCCGGTTCGAACCGGGATCCGGCCAGTTTTCACCTTGTGGTGACAAACGACGTCGTTTCGTCCATGGGAAAAAAAAAATAGAGAACCCTAATTCGGTTCCCCAAAGCTCAGCAGTACTCAGTTACTCACTTACTCAACATCTCCTTCCGCTCGAGCTCCTCCCTCACATAACGAAATGTATATTTTCAAATTCAAACCTTTGTTTTTAACTCATTTGTAGGGTTTAAAACCTATTTCTCTCCTCTCCTTAGCCCTCACATTCAAGGTATGAATAATTATTTGCTCCTTGAACTATTAATTCTTCTTGTTGTTGCCACTGCTATTTGTTTTGTTGCTGTTGTTTCTGCATAAATTTATGATGCTGATGCTGCTAATTGCTTAAATTTTCCTGTTGTTGCTGCTTCTAAATTTATGTTCTTGTAGCTAATTTTGATATATGGTTTTGTAATATTTTTATCACTGAATTTTGAGTTGGTTGATAACTTCCAAGTTAGACTTGATTTAACAGTTATGTTAGTTGCAGCAGAAGATACTTTCATTCAGCCATTCATCATGTCTTTTCATATTTCTCTGTTGCAGTTACTTCTTTCTTTTTTTTGGTCAAGCAGTTACTTCCAATTACAATGACTCAATGAGAATTGAGACCTTACTATTGAACATAGAGCCCATTAGAGATTATGTTTTGTGTAAGCCCAGTTGTAGCCCAAATATGTTTCTTCTTTTGAGTCATCACTGCGATTGCGAAGCACCCTCCTCTCTCCCCTGAGAAACAAAATCCAAACCTGAAAGCTTTTGCCATCGTCTTTCCGTGTGTGAAGGCATGACAATGCAGAGTAGCGGCACAGTTGGAGTGAAGAGAGTGTTCATAGGAGCAGGATGCAACAGAATAGTCAACAACGTTTCATGGGGTGCTTCTGGTTTTGTCTCTTTCGGAGCCCACAACGCCGTTGCTATATTCTGCCCCAAGGTCCCTTCTCTACTCTTCTTTTTCTTTTTCTCTTTTTTTTTTTTTAAATTACTTATTACTTATTTAATCCATTTTTCAGTCAGTTACCTTTTGTCTTAAAGTTCGTATTTTCATTTTACTTATCTGTTGTTCAGAGTGCAAATATTTTGACTACTCTTCCGGGTCACAAGGCAGTTGTGAATTGCACACACTGGTTACCAAGCAGCAAGTTCCTATTTAAAGGTAACCCATTTTCTTTTCAATCTTCCTTCTACTTGAAGTCTACAAGTTAATGTTTTTTTTTTTTACCACAACAAAACTGTAACTGTATTATAGACTATTTAGCATGACAATAGATGTGGTGATATGATTTAGGAGACTTTTTTCAATGTTGAATGTGTGATTAACCAGTAATAATAATAATAATAATAATAATATGCTTCGCGCATAATCTGTTTTTAATGTGCAGCAAAACAGTTGGAGCAGCATTATTTGCTATCTGGGGATGCAGATGGTGCTATTATTTTGTGGGAACTGTCCCTTATTGATGGAAAGGTGCGGTTTGTTCCATTCCCCCCAAAACCCCAATCTTCAATTGTGTGCAACTAACTTCTGAGATGCAATTGTTAGTTTGAAGCTTTATTTGACTGTGTTTTGCATTTTTTTTTCTCTTTGATCTGTTCTTAGTGGAGGGAAGTGTTGCAAGTACCAAAATTACACAAAAAAGGTGTTACATGCATTAGTGGAATTATGCTTTCCCAAACTGAGGCATTGTTTGCATCTACTTCCTCAGATGGCACTATTTGTCTATGGGAATTGGTATTTCCACCGACACGCAATGGTAAACCCTTATTCCATATGACATTCACCTTTATTGTTGTCATGCTTGTACTTCTCTACATTTATTGAGATTTCCTTGATCATTGTAGGTGACTGTAAATTGTCATGTCTGGATTCTTTCTCCATTGGTTCCAAATCTATGGTAACCTTGTCGATGGCGGAATTGCCTGGAACTGGTGGGCAGATAGTCCTTGCTACGGGAGGGTTGGATAACAAGATCCATCTTTATTGTGGAGGAAGGGCAGGAAAGGTATTTTGATTCCCATAATTATATTAATGTGAACCTTTATTTTTATTTTATTTTATTTTATTTATCCACTGTTGTATGCGCTCAAGTTATTTATTTACTTTTGTTTTACATATGAACTTAGCTTGTACATGCATGTGAGCTGAAAGGACATACAGATTGGATTCGGAGCTTGGACTTCTCACTGCCTATAAGCATCAATGGGGACGCAAACAATATTTTTCTAGTGAGTTCGTCTCAAGATAAATGCATACGAATTTGGAAGATGGCGCTACGGAGCTCTATTACCACTGGAAACGGCATATACAAGAAGGAAGAAATAAGCCTTTTATCCTATATAGAAGGTCCTGTACTTGTAGCTGGTTCATCCTCTTTTCAGATATCATTGGAATCTCTTTTGATCGGACATGAGGATTGGGTATATTCAGTCCAGTGGCAGCCCCCTTTGGTTGATTCTGTGGAAAGGGATGCCTATTACCAACCACAAAGCATTTTATCGGCTTCTATGGACAAAACTATGATGATCTGGCAACCTGAAAAGAATTCTGGTGTCTGGATGAATGTCGTCACTGTTGGGGAACTAAGCCATTGTGCTCTGGGGTTCTATGGTGGTCACTGGAGCCCAAGCGGAGATTCAATCTTAGCACATGGTTATGGTGGTTCATTCCATCTTTGGAAAAATGTTGTCAATGATAATTGGCTGCCACAAAAGGTCCCCTCTGGTCATTTCGCATCAGTGACGGATGTTGCATGGGCCAAATCCGGTGATTACATTATGGCTGTTAGTCATGACCAGGTATTTAAAAAATATATTCATCCACAAAAGCTTTACTATTAATCAATTGTGTTTGTCAACTTTTCTCTTATAATTTTCAATTTAAAAGTGGCTTGCACTCCAAATCTACGTGTGATGTTTAACTAGTTTGATAATCTTGGCAATATGTACTTGCTAATGTATTTTCTTTTTTCAAATCATTCTAGTCTTTGCTGCTGCCTGCCAGTTGTCAAATAATAACTCTGAACATTTGCCTGCTTAATTCTGGCTCTGAAAAAATTTTACTATGTATTAAAATTGCAGACAGCTAGAATTTATGCTCCGTGGAAAGTTGAGGCATCTCTAAAGAAAGGGGAGTTCTGGCATGAAATAGCAAGGCCTCAGGTACATGGACATGATATAAATTGTATGGCAGTTGTTCATGGTAAGGGAAATCATCGTTTTGTAAGTGGAGCTGATGAGAAAGTTGCACGAGTGTTTGAAGCTCCATTATCATTTTTGAAGACATTAAACAATGCTTCTCTGAAGAAGAATTGTTCTTCTGATGATGTCCTCACAGATGTTCAGATTTTGGGTGCAAATATGTCTGCTCTTGGACTATCACAGAAACCTATATATGTTCATGGTCAGTTATTTTGTTGAAATTTGAAATTTGAAATTTATGATGTTAGACTTTTCATATGGTGAAACAATTACAAGTCTGTTCTGGTTCATTGGTCCTTAAAAAATTTGACTTAGTTCTTCTAATGCAGCTGTACATGAGGCCCCTGAGAGAGGTGTGGCCGATGGTCTTGATACCCTAGAAACTATTCCGGATGCAGTTCCAACCGTGTTCTCTGAACCTCCAATTGAGGATCAACTGGCTTGGAACACACTGTGGCCTGAAACACACAAACTCTATGGTCATGGAAATGAACTATTTTCTTTATGCTGTGACCATAGGGGTGAGCTTGTTGCATCATCATGCAAGGTATGTGGTATCGCACTATCTATAAGCAGTGATCCTGTATAATTAGACAAAGGATTTAGTGTTACATGTAAATCTTTTCTGGTTGGAATTTTTATTAATTAAGGGATTAGATTCTGCTTATCAGCGTTATTCTTTCATCCACTATATTATTTCTATGTTATTTGGTAGTTATTGCCTGCTTGTTTTATGCGTTGCAGGCGCAATCTCCAACTGTGGCAGAAGTATGGCTTTGGCAGGTGGGTTCATGGAAATCAGTTGGCCGCTTGCAATCTCACAGCTTAACAGTGACACAGATGGAATTCTCACATGATGACAACTTTCTTTTGACTGTCTCAAGGGATCGCCAGTTCTCCGTTTTTACAATTACAAGAACAGGTAACAAAACAGATCATTGACTTTATAGGATGAAGGCATGTGGATTTGCATCTTTTTTGCATTATCGTTCAGCAATGTAAATCAAGACAACAATAGTGTAGAAGTTAAATACTATAATATTATTTAGTGAACACCTATATTACAGCAAGAAATGTAGGTCTGCATAATCCTAACAACTCAAATGTGGTTTGTAGGCACTGATGAAATCAACTATAGTCTTCTTGCAAGGCAGGAAGGACATAAACGAATTATCTGGTCATGTTCTTGGAATCCACATAGTCATGAATTTGCAACGGGCTCACGGGATAAGACGGTGAAAATCTGGGCCATAGAGAAGGAATCGTCAGTCAGACCACTTTTGACTTTACCTCAATTTGCAAGTAGTGTGACTGCACTATCTTGGATTGGCCTATATGATCGGAGAAACAATGGACTTCTAGCCATTGGAATGGAAAATGGTCAAATAGAACTGTGGAGACTATCTTACAACAGAGCAGATGATGGGAGCATTTCGGCCCCAGGTTTGGCTGCCACACTTGCGGTACGTGTTGATCCATTTATATGCCATGCCTCTACTGTAAACCGTCTCGCATGGAGGAAGAATGACGAAGATCATATGAGTATGCAACTGGCTTCATGTGGAGCTGATAATTGTATAAGAGTCTTTGACGTAACTGTTGAGTAATTAGGCTTCTTAACCTTACTTTTTTATTTTTAATACATATGTAGAATATTTTTTAATTGTTCCTGATATAGCTGCGTCTTAGAAAATGTCCCTGCTTGCATTGTTTTATGCTGAAAAATGCCTGTTATTGATTTTGTTGAATAATTAGTAGTGTTGTACCCACCATTTTCAGCTGTCTGTGTTTTTACCAAGGCTCTGAAAACCGAATCAGTCATCAAACTGCTCTAATTATTGGTTTACTGGTTTACTGGTTTATAGGTTTAACTGGTTCGATTGTAGTTGAATTCAAAAAACCGTTTTATAATAAAATAATAAATAAAATATAAATAAATAATTAAAACATAATTATAGTTTAATATAAATTTTAAAATATCATCTAAATTAAAAGTAATATATAAACCAGAATATTATGACCTCATTCAAATACAAACTCAAGTCAAATAACAAAAATAACCAACCAAACATAAAATGCTAATATCCAAATTTATCATCAATCATATTTATTCATATTCACAATTTTATCACATTCATTCATATTTACAATCCCTTGCCTTATTCAGCAGTACAAAAATTGAATTCAGTGAAACCCATAAAACACCTGCTCTGTGATCTTTTACCCTTGAATAATTTATCCTTCTAATATTCATAAGTGTGATCTCTCACCCTTGAATAATTTCTCTCATATTTTCTCTTGGTCTCACTTATGAAATAAATGGTAAAAGATTATACTTTACCCTCGTAAAATTCAAAATTTAGAGAATCCAAATCCTTAGGAAGGATACTAGTTATGCCCATTAGAATTACTTAGTCTTTTAAGAGTATAAATAGGAGACTTTTATCAATGTATTAAATGAATTAATGAATTGATATTGAACTTGGTTCAATTTGGAGTTTCTCTCCCTAACTCAAAGAGAGAGTTCTAACATTGGTGCTCTTGTTGAGAGGTTTCTTCCATTTTTCTTGGAAAAACAAATAACTCAACAATCTGAAAATACATTTCCAATATTCGATGGAAAAGATGGTTATGGATGGACAATATGTACTGAGCAATACTGGAACGCTAGAGAAACATCTGAGGAGCAGAGAGGAGCAGCAGAGATTCATAGAGGTGGAAAGAGGCTTGAAAGGGAAGGCTCTAACATGGTTTCAGTTATGGAAGGCGCTCAATCCATTTGCCAATTTGAAAATATTCGAAATTGCGTTCTATCTAATGTTTTGAAAACCGATTCGAACTGGCCGGTCAAACCGGAAACCACGGATAAATACGGTTCGGACAGAAAGTAAGACCGCCAATTTTAAACACCAAAATTGGACCGTCGAACCGGCTGAAAACCGATCGGTCAAACCGAACCGTGATCCGGCCGGTTTTTGAAATTTGGGCAAAACACTGCGTTTTGCGTGCTGAAAGGGCCAAAGGAGATCAGGACCCTAGTCACCCTCAGAGGCACAGACCCACTCCTCTCCTCTCGAGCCTCCACTCTCACCTCTCACGTCTGCAGTCTGACTCGCCTCGAGCTTCCGGCGCAACTTTCGTCCAGCCAATGCCGCCGTCGCAACTTCCATTGTACTAAAGTCAGCTACCTCTGTTCGCGCAGCCAGGAACGCGAAGTCAGCCTTCGAAAATCGTAGCCACCGCCGCTGCTAGGGTTTGTTGGAGTTGCCACTATGACTCTCTCCCTCCCTCCCTCCCTCCCTCTTGTTAGATTAAAAGAAATTAAAAATAGAGTAAACTACCATTTCTACCCACAAAAGTTGAACATGCTGACACATCTACCCATAAAAAAAGAAAATTACCATTTGTACCATAAAACATGAGTTCCATATAACAAAATTATCCAAACACTAAAAAATCACATAAAATCTCCAAATTACCCTTATCATCATACGCATCATCCACCCCTCCTTCTTTCCTTCCCTGTCTCGCCCTCACCTGAACCCAACTCTGAGTTTAAAGGCACCACCACCTCATTTCCTTCATCACTAACATCACCACCACCACCACTATACCTCCATCATCATCTTCTTCACATAAAGCAACAACAACAACAATAGAAAAAGCAAAGAGAAAAAATGGTTTTTCCTCCCTCACTGAACAGCGTCGACGATGATGGTGACAGTAACACCCATCGGCGTCGTCGTCCTCTCCTCCTTCTCCGATCTCTTGTGCGCTCTCTTTCTTCCAGACCAGCGACAACGACAGTGACAGACTCAATCAATGGCGGTGACAGACCCGATGGAGCCGACAGCAGCAAGGCGCGACGGCGGCGACAGCTCCCCTTCCTTGGTTCTAGCTCGCATCTCCTCTTCGGGCTTCCTCAACAACAGCGACGATGATCCGATAGCGCCGGCGATTCCCCACGTTGCCAGTGCGGTCTCCCTCCCCCTCCTCTTCTCTTCTTCTTTTTCGGGTGGGGGTGTGTGTGTAATATCTCCGTATGTGAGTTTTGGAGGGAAAGGGGGTGGTGGCTGGGTGAAGAGGGTTGGGATGAGAAAGGTGGCTGGGTGTAGGGGATAGTGGTGGGATTTGAAATTAGAAAGGGAAAGGGGGTGGTGGTAGGATTTGAGATTAGAGAAGTGGTAATGAAGATAATGGTAATTTAGGGATTTTAGGTAATTTTTTAGTGTTTGAATAATTTTGTTGTGCAGAACCCATATTTTATGGGTACAAATGGTAATTTTTTTTCTATGGATAAAAATGGTAGTTTACTCTTAAAAATATTATGTTTAAATCTTTTGCTAGCTAGTAATATAATAGTGTAAGCATTATTAATTCATTACAAAATGTTGAAAAATGAGTCTTTAAGAAATTTAATCAGTATGTTTCTTTATCTCTGAAGAGGTGTAAATTTGACTTTTTTGAGTCGTTATTTACGCAAATATTTACAATTTATGTGATGCAAAAGCTAATAACAATAAACTGAAATTTCTGTAATTTTCCAATACACTTCTACAGCATAACAGTAGGAATATAATATTGGATGAGATAATTTAAGTGTGATAAGTGATATTCATGGAAATTTAATGTTAAAAGAAGTGTAGTAAGTTATGAGATAATTTAAGTGTGATAAGTGATATTCATAGAAATTTAATGTTAAAAAAAGTGTAGTAAGTTATGTTAAAAGATTATGGCTATAATTTGAATTTTATTGGAGGCGTAGGTATAGAACGAGTGATAATAAGTAGGGGGTATTTGCGGTACAGTTAGGTTCGATTTTTTTATCGAGACCATTTGAACCAAATCAAATCAATTTGAGTGATTTGGTTTGTTTGGTTCTTTTGATCAATTCAAACAAAAATCTGTCATATTATTTCACAAAATCATAATATTGAAATCAACAAATATAAATACACAATAATTAATAAAATCTTGATCAAATAAAATTTAACAACAAAAGAAATTAAAATATGATAATTAAAGAAGATTAAAAGTTTAATAGTCAACACAACAAAAAATAAATATAAATTTTCAACAAAAGATAGTTACGTTTTAGTGTCCTCTCCAATAAAATAACTAAACTTCTTTAAGCAAACCAACCTGAAATCAGAATGGCAATTACATAATAATAATAATAATAATAATAATAATAATAATAATAATAATAATAATAATAATAATAATAATATATCACCAGTAAAAAAATATTCTAATCTAATTATACATTCTAATAATAAAGAGAACAATTCATACCATAACAAGATGTACTCAATAAGACTCAATATCAGAATCTTCTTCATTAGGATCAGGAGTGGTGCAACTTCTATTAAATATATAAAATAAAGATAATCATAACAAATAATATATATAAATAAAAACTAGATTAAAAATTATTAAAAAATTATAAAAAAAATTATCAATCGAAACTTGACCATACCTAATTTCAACTTTTTCAAATCCTCAATGAGCTCCTCAAAAATAAGTTTTGGAAAGTTTTGTAGCCAATTTTATATACAAATTAATACTTCAGCTGTCATTGGAGTTAAAAAACTCCGATAATTATTCAACACCCTTCCTCCAATATTAAATGCCGATTCTGAAGCTATGTAGAAACTGGCATGGCTAAGACATCTCTTGCAATCTGTCCAAAAATTAGACATTTAGTGGAATTTACTTTGCACCAGTTTAAAATGTCAAATTGTACGCCACTCTTCTCTAAAGCCTCCATAAGATATAAATTCACCTCATTCTTGTTAACACTCTCATTGAATTGCATTTTCTTCTCAAATTTCATAGCAAAAGAAATTTATTTGCTCAAGCTCTTATGTGTCAATTTTAGGAGGATCTTGATGAGTAGATCTTTGATAGTTATCAATCTCATCAAACAGCCTATAACTATCAAACACCTTGAAAAGCGTTTCCTTCACATTTGAAGTCAAGAAATCAACATCTTTTTCATACAACTTCTCAAAACTCCACTTAATTAACTAAAAACTTATACTTAAGATCAAGAACCACTGCAATAAAAATCATCATATTTGTGGTATTTTTTATATTTTTTCAATATTTATCATACTTGGATTTCATTTTTTCAGCCATGCCTGAAAGCATCAGATCTAAACTTTCCATTCAATACTTAAGTATAGACAATATTTTACAAAAATAATTAAAATATTGAGAAAATGTCATAAATATTGAACCAGAAACTTTGTTGGTTACATCATAAAATATTTTTAAAAACTTGACAAAATGTCTTGCAGTCTCCCAATCCTCTGACTTAAGGATCACACCAGCCATCATAGCATATTCTGAATCTTTTTCCCCTAATCATTTAAATACCTTTTGAAACTTCAATGCACTTTCAAGTATTACAAAGGTAGAGTTCCACCTGGTAAAAAATCTAAATACATAGTATCTTTTTCTTGAATTGTAGCTTCTTTAATCATAGTCTTAAATCTCTCAGTATGACTTGGTGATGCACGCACATGTCTAACTGCATTCTTAATCTTTAAAATTGAATTATGCATTTTTCTCAACCCATCATTCACAACAAGATTTAAAATATGAGCACAACATCTAACATGCAAAAGCTCTCCCTTTAATGGATGTGAGTTCTAATCCTCCATTCTACTTTTCAAGTATGAAAATGCAACATCATTTGAACTAGCATTATCAATAGTTATAGAAAAACCCGTGATATTCCCATCCCAACAAGCATCTCCCAATTTTCCTACCAATTGTTTTTCCCTTGTGATTCTTGATAGTACAAAAATTAAAGATTCTTTTTTGTAGTTTTCAATTAGCATCAATGTAATGAGTACTAAGACAAAGTGTTGAGTTAAGAAATTAAGCAAATTAATTAGTAATGACAAACATTATTTTTGGGCAAAATAAATAATTAGTGTTGATAAATTATAATTACTTATTACTAATTGTTTATTATTGCAGGCCAGAATTCAATAGCCTAAATGGAATGAAAAGCAATTAGCAAGGATGGTGGGCTGAAAGCAAAATTGAGAGTCCAAGGAAAAGCAAAAAGTCAAAGAAATCAAAACGGGCTGAACTTGAGAAGAACCCGATCCAAGCCCGAATTGAATTTCAATTCCCTCTCACTTGCTTTCACTAAATCAACGTTCCTTTTCTTCTCTGTCTCAGTCAAATCAGAAAATCAGAAAAGTAAGAAAGAGAGAAAGAGCTTCTTCCCTAAGCTAGTCATCAAAGAAGCAAGAGAGAGAAGAATTAAGCTTGAAACACAGAAGTCTAATCAGAAAATCCAAACCAAATCAAGCTTAGGTTAAAGGTAACCCATTTCTTCTTGCATGCATCAGATCTTTTTCTCTTCTTCCCAACTCTCTGCTCTATCCGAAATGGGATACAAAGGAAAGATGGTTTCTGTTATTCTCTGCTGTGTATCCACGGTCTTAAACATGACTTGGGGACCAAGTTGGTTTTCAAGGGCTAAGATCAAGTTGATTATGGGAAGATTTCTATGGTTACTGCTATATGGCTTTCGGTCAAGATGAGGAAGTCAGAAGGAGAGTTTCTACTCTAGGGATTAAGGAGAAAAAGTGTATCTGTGAGTTGGTGAAGCTCAAGGCTCAAGGTGTTGACCTTGGAAGAAGAACCAAACAACACGCAAGGAGATAAAAGAAGACTATCTGCACATTCAGAAGTAAGGAGAGAAAACCAGTGAATAGAGGTTTTGTTCTGAGAGAGCTCTTTGAAGAAGTTCAACTAACTGGACAGTGTAACCTAATCAAAGGTGCATTCCGCCAGTATGAAGAACTGAATCAGAGACTTGCCAATCTGATTTTTCGCATAGTACAGAGGCTGTTGATGAACTCAATCTCCTTCATGTTTTACTGATTGTAATGCACTTTTCTAAGTTTATCTTTCTATAATTTCTTGTGAGAAAAGGCATCGTGAGAAAGCTTAAGAAAAAGCCATGAGTGGAAAAAGGCTGAAAGAAACGCTTGAGAGAAAAATCTAGAGTTATTTCCTGATTTCTTTAGGTTGGTTAAGTGTCTTGTATCTTGTACCTGTAAGGTATCCCTTTCTTAGTTGGGTTAGCACTAAGAGTGAATAGTTAGGTATTAGCATAACCAATGTCAAGTTAGGTTAGAACTTGAGTGTGAAAGGATTGGGTCAATCCTGTGAAATTGGTGTATGTAATACTGTTAACTATAGTGAAAATTCTTCCACTGTTGTGGAGGAGACTGGACGTAGGTTGCATAGCACAAGGCAACCGAACCAGGATACATGCTGGTGTTAGCTTTTCTCTTCTCTGCTGTGTTCTGTTTTCTGATATTCATGAGACAAAAATAAATTGTCTCATAAATTTTCGCTGCTTAGTTTAAATAGAATCAGAATTGTAATTTTATTAAAAGGGTCATAACAGTAACACAAAGGAAGCCATAGATTCAACCCTCCCTTCTCTAAGCCTACCACAACCTTCACAAAGATAGTTCAAGTTTTGCACAAATGACCAGCAATCAGTTATCAAACAAACATTTTGATATGGTTGATTAAAAATAGACTTCAACTTATTTTTTTCATTCAAATAAAACTTCCAACAATTCCTAGCAACTGTGATCCAGGAATTGGAAACTTGGGTCGCAAACAATTCATATAATAATAAAAACCCTCCCCTCAACGTGTAAAAAAGACAATTCATCCACAATAATCATTCTAATAAGGGCTTGTCTACAAAGATCAACATCAAAAGACACAGCAGAAAATGAACTATCTATCCCTTTTCCCGTCATCTTTTATCACATCTTGAAAACAAAGAATCTTTTGAGTAGGATCTAATGTCTCCTTCCGAAATTTTTTGCGAAAACAAAGAAAAATTAGTCTCTGAAAATTTTTTTAATCAAATTCGTCTTTTAAAGATTTTAAATTAGTCATGTTAGTCTTCCTGCCAATTTTTTTTTGTTGATGGTTTCAAAATTTGCTAATGTGTAAGATTAAGTGACACACAACATACTTCTAAGAGTCTCAATTGACTATTAACATAATAAATTTATCAAATTAGATCAAATTAAAATCTAATTAGGGAAAGAACTTGAGGTATTTAAATTCTTTAATTTGGAATTGATTTAATCTAATTTTATAAATTAATTATGTTAATAATTAATTAGGACTACTAGATGTGTATTGTGATATTATTTAACGTACCACAGCAATAAACTTTGACATTATTAGCTATAAAAGTAATCGAAAAACTAACTGACTAATTTAAAATTAAAAAATAAATAAATTTAATTAAAAAAATTTTCAAAAACTAATTTAAAGAAGGAATTATATTATTCAAAAACAATATCTATTGTCTTTCAAAAGTTTTCACATTTGTTATCTTTAGCTGCTAGGGCCTTTGCCAATAGTTTTTGTTTTCTTTTGAGTGATATTGACGTCTTCACTCTTGAAAACAAAGTTGTCCCATTTATGATTTATTGTTCTTTTGGAGCAATTTGTGACCCAGTTGATATCTATGCTACACAAAAATTATAATTTGAGGATCAGTCGTTAATATTTTGACTTTTGAAGATCAATTTAAAAATTTTACTAGTCTGTAATCTATTTTTCTATTATATTAATAGATAGTCTCTTTGTATAAATAGTATTGTAGTATTAATAGATAATTTTGAACCACCTCTGTTCTCTCCGACAAAGATATTTTAGATTCATCTTCCTCTTCTCCTGAAACTGTTACTGCACCTTGTGTTGTTATTATGTTGTTAATGTGAAAATTTTAGTGTGTGTTTAGATTACAGTTTGCAAATGGGAGTTTGCATAAAATTGATTTTGCAAAATTAATTTTGATGAAAAGTAAGTTTGTGTTAACGTGATTTATGTTTGGCAATCTTTATATCAAAATTGATTATAATAAAATAAATGTTGTTTGGATTATACTACTCAAAATCACTTTTAGATGAAAAATTATCAAAAGAGACATCAATTTAAATAATTTTTTTTATATTCATGCAAAATCAAAACGCTAACAAAAATAATATAAAAAATATTTATCATATAAATAAAATAAATACAATAAAAAATAAAAATATGGAAAAGAGTACTATAAATTTTATAATATTAAACAAAAAGAAAATATTCTATAATTTTTTTAGTACGGTCAGTACTCTTTAATTTAGTATTATTTTGGACTATAATCCATTTCCTTTATTGTATCAACTATTTTTGATGAAAAAAAAATTGGAACTAAGAACAAGTAAGAAGAACTATAGAGAACTGTGATGGTAATAGTTACTAGTATCCTTTGTATAGAAGAAAATGAAGGATAGGATTGGTAAAAAAGAAATAAAATTTCCACCTAATTTTCTAAGATAATCAGCTACCATGAACGTGAAAAGCAGAAGCTACAAATTTTAGCTTCTCCTGAACGTACGTTTAAAGGCAGAATCACTTCTGCGTTCAGAAGAATAAAAGTTGCCAAACATAAAAGTGACACTTTCAAGAGACTCAAACGTGCTTCTTTCCTCCTCAACGCGTTTGCCAAACACACCCTTAGTTTCTGGGTGTTGTTGGTAGTTGGCATTTCTTTTATAGGATTTGGATCCTTTAAAGTTTGAATTTCATTTTAGAGAGTAAAGTGTGATCTCTCACCATTGATTTCATAGGTGGGACTAATAATAAATATAAAAGAAAAACTATTCAAGAATAGAAGATCATACTTTATTCTCTAAAGTAAAATTCAAACTTTAGAGGATCCAAATCCTCTTTTATACGATGTTAATAGATCTTATAATTTTATTTTTTAATGTGTACCGAAATTAGAAATGCCAAGCATAAATTGAAGTTTATCATGTAATATATCCATAATAATAATTTGATACAAGATGTAATCATCACAAAGGTCATGATCTTCAACTTTTAATTATTAATGATGATTGAGTTTTGCTGTTTTCGGTTTTTGCATGTAAGAATGAGGGTAAAGTTGGTGTGAAACTCTGAATGATTGAATCAGGAGTGAGTGCCCTGTTTTGTAGTTCATTTATTCATTTTGGTCCTCAATCCATCACACCGATCGCTTTCTACAAAAGCTTCGTGACTTGACTACATCTTACAAATTGCATTTTGTAACTTAACTGTGAGAAATTGAGAATGTAAAAAGCTGATTTTGAAAATTAATTGAAACTGGGCCATAAAATCATGTTTTAATTATTATGCTCGCCTGTTATTATATATAGAATTTTGTTCATATTTTATTCATTTCTTGTTGTGTTATTGATTTTTTAATAGTTAATAATTTGTTCTTGATGCATGAACTGTTTTGTTCTATTTTCAGTTCTTATTATGTCTAGCCATAAGAATATTAACGTCCAAGAACCTTTACCATTCACAAGTGAAGGTGAAACACAAGGTCCAGTGACAGCCCTGCCAGCAATGGTTTAGTGTTTATGTTATTATATTAAATGTGTTTGAAGTGTGTTTAATTTAATATATTTTAGTTGAATTGTATAAAATTTTATCATAGTTGTGTTTATTTATTTTAAGTTTAATATCCACAGATACGGCCTCCTCTGTGAAGAAAAATAAATAGAAATCTATGACGAAAATGGTCGAACGGATAGCAATTTGTTAAACAAGATGGGGAGAATCCCCACCCCCATGAATACCCATTGCCATCCTATTCGTGAGGTAATCTTTTTTCATTATTCGTACTATCTAAGTCCTAAACCATAAATATCATACCACAAATTTTGAATCCTATTCGATTTCAATCTCATGACAAAAAGTGTCATCGTCCTTTGGCGTCACTCCACCACCGCCAGTCTAACTTTCTTCCACTTGTTTCCTTTGGTGTAGATTGTGAATTGAACTAATAAGGGGTAAATGGATATACAAGATTTAGTTTTATTTATTTATTATTTTTTTACAATATCTATTGTCTTTCATTGTTTTTCACAGTTGTTATCTTTAGCTGTTAGGGCCTGGGCCAATAGTTTTTGTTTTCTTTGAAATGATATTGATGTCTTCACTCTTGACAACAAAGTGGTCCCACTTACTGTTCTCTTGGACCAATTTGTGACCCAATTGATATCTATCAAAAAAAAATTATAATTTGAGGATCCCTCATTAATGTTTTTACTTTTGAGGACCAAGTTAAAAGTTTAACTAATCTGTAATCTATTTAAAATAGCTAGCTAAGTCTATCTTTTTTCTGAATTTATTGATTTTTTATCCAAATTTTACTTTTCAATTATATTCATCTATCCAATCTTAAACAGTCATGGCTACATTCAAATGCAAAACAAATGCAGAACTCTCAACGCCATATTCATATATTGTATTGAATATAAATGCTTCTTTCAATTTTCATATCTTAACTCTTCACTCTTCACGCAATAGCCAAATAGTATTGTAGTTGTACTACCTATTCACTAGTTTGTGCATCCCAATTAGGCTTCAATGCAGTTTTCTCATACTTTATGAATCCCCATTCGAGAAACATTTTCTGTTGTTTTGGAGATGCAAATCTATACTGCACTTGTTGTCACTTGCGCTGCCACTGTTTGGACCGCAATAGCCTGGCAGGTTTGTTCTGTTGGTGTTGTTGGCCTTATCTTCTTGGTGTCGTCGCTATACTCAAATGTTATTAGTAGTTTAGTACCGTCTCTTTGGCGGTAACTCCTATTCCTTCGCTTGTAGTTTTCATTAGGGGTGAGCACGGATCCATAATATATTAATTAAATAAAAAAATTAAAAATATATATATATGTCTTTTAATATGTTTGAATTTTAATATCTTTAGTATTTAATATGTTTGGATTTAATGTGTTTTTTTAATGTATTTGGTATTTAACATATTTGGATTATTTTTAATTCGTTACCGCTAATGAGTTGTTGCATACTCAAAGCGGAATTCGAACCCCCAACACTTGCTGACCACTCGACCAACAATTAGGAAACAACCAAAGATGCAATTAAATGACCCTTTTAGTTTTGGTTTTGAATCATTCGATGCAGTCATGGTTGCTTTAGATTTTACAGCAGGAGTTAGTATAGTTATATGGTTCTTGATCATTATAGATTTTGATCTATATTTCATTTAGCTTCTAATAAATGTAAAGCTTATACTTTGTTTCTCAGTTAATTTATTTTAAAGTGCTCTTTCTTGGATGCTTTTGGTAATAAATTGAAATAGAAACTTGGTGATTTTTTTGGAAATGCCCAAAAGAAACAGAATTTCTTATGTTCATTTTTAATGATCCAATCATATTCCAAAGATTTGTGTTCCTTTAAATTTCCAGTGACAATCCATTTACCACACCTAATGACATTGAAAGAAAATTCCACTCATAGTCTGTAAGTTCGAAAGTACAGCTAAGCAAAAACTGAAGGAACAGTTAATTATACTGAGTAGTGAGGCAAGTTGATCAGGTCTCTCACTTAATACAAATACTATGGTTGCTAATCTTTGATGACCCACTTTAAATGTTAAATCCTCTAAAGTTATTTATTTTTCCCACATTTAATGGGTTGAATTTATGGACGAAATTACAAATGATGATGATACACAAATAAAGGACCAACTCCAAAAAACCTAACTGACCTATTCGAAATAAAAATGTATTTAGACCTTAGCTTTTAACATTATATTTGTTTGGTAGGGTCCTTGAGACATATATACAGATACACAAAGATATATAGATATAAATACATAAATTTTGTAATGTGTTTGATAATAATGTATAAGACATACATGTATAAACTAAATGTCAATTTGATCTTTTATGTTTTTATCTATTGATAATTTCAAAAATAATTAAGGATAAAAAGGTCAAAATTTGTGTCCTATCTCCTTTACATTATATTTCCGTATTTCAGCTTTAAGGAGGAATACTAAATACATGTATTTTGTGTCATTGCATCCATCTAAATTTATGTTTCAACAAACAAATAGTAAATGTGTACCATCGTATTTTTACAATTAGTGTCAATGTCTTAACAAATACAGCCAATACAGCACACATTCTCCAAAAGCAATGTACCAAAGACTCCATCGGTACTCCCAACAGTGTCCCAACCTCAGATTGACCATATGTGTCCTAATTGATGGGCATTCGCCTTCAATGTTATATATAGCACACATCTCTCATAAGTAGTATGCCAAACTATAGTATATATAAAAACCGAGTACTCCATTTACTTGTTAAAGAAACCACAGTAAGAGACTCCATCAGTACTCCCAACAAGATATGTCCCAACCTCAGATTGATAATATACAGGGCGTGCCAACTACGTCAATTTGGCAGGTGTGTCTTAGGAAAAAAAAATATTATGTAATGCTAATGAATATTAATGCCAATGGGTATTAATTCGCTGACAATACAATAACATAAGAATGAACCACTCTACAACAATAATTCTTAAGTAGCGTTTGTTTTGAGGTATTGGGACAGAGACTGAGAGACTAAGACACAGTATCATATTTGTTGGCTTAGAGACTGGTACTAAAATTTCTGTCTCTGTCCCTAAAATTTCAGTATTTTAGTACCTCCAAAAAGTAGGGACACAGGGGACTGAAATTTTTAGAGACGGAGACTAAAATTTTAATAACATTTTATACTTAAAATACTCTCATTTCAATTAATTAATTCTAATTTTATCCTTTGTACAAATTAAATTAGAGTTTTATTCTTATTTCAATTTATGTCTCTCACTTTACACCAAACATAATACTGAAATTTATTTCAGTCTCTGTCTCTTAATCTCTGTCTCTCAGTCTCAGTCTTTCAGTCTTTCAGTCTCTGTCTCTCTACCAAACACTACCTGTTGATAGGCTAGGATGGATTCAATTGTTCTCTATTATTTGATTGAATATTTTTGATATTTAGATGCTTAAAAATAGCAGTTGTTTTATCATTTGATATTTTTATGTTTTTCCAATCTCATTAAATCATTTGATGGCAATACAATTAACCACTTTACAATCAAGGATCTCTAGTGTTGGTGGATTGATGTAGACATGGATTCAACTGTTCTCTAGACAATTTGTTTGATTTTTAGATTTTAAAAATGCATAATGCGATATTTGAAGATAGCAGCTACTTTATCATTTGGTATTCTCCAACTCTTCCAATCTTATTGAGTCATTTAATGACAATACAATGACATAATAAGAATTAACTACTCTACAGCTAAAGATCTTCAGTGTTGTGAATTGACATAGGTTACGATGGATTTGGCTGTTCTCTGTTATTTGATGGGAGAAATCTGCTTTAATTTTTAGATGCTTTGAAGAGAATAGCTGCTTTATCATTTGCCATTTGACTGTTCTACCAAATTTATTTAATCATTTATGTTGCGCAGAGAGGAACCAAAACAACCTTTAGCCAAAAATATCAAAGGATCTTCAGTGTTGGTGGATTCACGTAAGCTACGATGGATTTATTTGTTCTCTGTTATTTGATTGGAAACATCTGTCAAATTCTGATTAGATACTTGAAAACAACAGCCGCTTTAACATTCGGCATTTTCCTGCTCTGCCAATCTTATTTAATTAGTTATATTGCGCAAAAGAACAAAAACAACCTTTTAGCCAAAAATATCAAAGGATTTCCAGTATTTGTGGATTCACGTAATCTGAGCGAATTCAGCTGCTATCTTTGACTGGAGTCAGATTCTGATTCAGATGTTTGAACCTTGAAGACAACAGTTGAATTTTTCTGCTCTACCAATCTTATTTAGCCATTTGTGTTGCGTAAAAAGGAGCCAAAACAACTATTCAGATAAAAAATATCATGCAGTATCAATGTCTACTGATTTACAAGATAAGGCAATTCTATATATATATATATATATAAATTTAAAAATAAATATAAAATAATATATCATAAAATAAAAAATTATATTTTTTTAAAAGTTTTGTTTTAGAAACCAGAGAAATTAATTATTAAAAATGACCATTTTTTACTAATATTATTAAAATTAATTTATATAATGTTTAAAAATATGAGAGATAAAAATATAAAAGATAATGCTATTTTTATTTTTTTTGTTGAAGGTGCTCCTTTTTTTCTATTTTGTTTTTATGTGTCCTTATTTTGTTTTTGACTTTTTTTTCATCTCTGTTAACTATTTCTATTAAGTTGTATTATTTTAAATTAATAAAATATTTTTTAGTCAAATTTAATATTAAAATAATATAAATAATTATCTTAAAATAAATATTTAAATAATTAATTTAATATTTTAAACAGTATATTTATATAATTTAAAAATAAAAAATTAAATGTAAATAAATTTTATACAAAATAACCTAATTCTAAATTAATTTAAAAAAATGAGTGTACTCAAATTTATTTTATATATATTCAAAACATATTTTTATATAAAATAATATTTTTTAGTTAGGTGTGTATACTCATAGCAATAATCCAATATATTCTCTATTCGAGTACATTGGCAAAAACAAGAAATACTCATGCAATATGACATCTCCGTAGTCTCTTAGATAGTGAATTTTCTAGGCTTGTTTACTAACAAGTTTGTATGACCAATAAAATTTCAATCATCCTTATCCTATTGTTAAAAACTTGAGATTGAAATATTAAGATGACAAATAACAAATAGCATCAATATCTATGATAACCTCAAGCATTAATATGACCTAAGACATAAAAACATGTAAACAAGCTGGGTTTTTTTTTTTTTTTACATAAACAACAAAGCTTGTTTAAAAGGATCTTTTGTCCCATCAAATACTAGTTGCCTGAAGCAATATCCAAAAGAAATTCTCATAAGAAGCCAAGTAAATAAACTTCACTCATAACTTGTCATATTAACTCATGAAATGAATCAAATCATATATTGTACATTTGGAGATAATCCCTAGACATCTCATTTGGAGATAAAATATTTTGTTTAAAACATGAATCTAATTCCTAATCACAGGTTTAGGATGAAAAACTAAATAAAAAATAATCTAAACATATATTTATCTATTTAAAAAAGAATTATCCGTGTCCAAATATTACAGAGTTCTTTAGAATAAGTTTTTCTTAAAATAAAAAATAATTTCTTTGTTTTTCTACTGTTATTTATATCATGTCTCAACTATTAATTGAAACCCAAATTTTCACGTTCAATGCATTCAACTCTTTTACCCGATTCTCATAATAAAAAAAAAAAAAAACCTTATGGCATGCGGGGCACAACTAATTTACCTTTAAAATTTCAATAATGAAAATCGAGTTAGATAAGTATTCGAAAAGACGATGATTATAATATCACCTCTGATATATTATTATTATATATTATATATTTACAGTGGGGGAGAAAGGTGTTTATGTGAATATAATGACTCGAAATATAAACTACGAAAAACAAAAAGGGCTAAAAGGAAAAGTGGGCGCAGCAACTGGTTGAGTTGATTGAGATCTTGGTTTCCTTGGAGTGAACCCTTGGCTTGAAGCTAAAGCATCCACTTGCATGGCCTTGCTCATTGCTGACTCCTTACTCCTTAGTCCCATTCATCATACAACCCAAACAAAACCATCGTTCTATTAAAAAAAAAAAAATTAAAAACTAAAACAAATAAAAACCTAAAATCAACATATAACCAAAAAAAAAAAAAAAAAACAGTTGACGAACAAGTGGCCCAGCGGTAAACAACGAACAGCTCACCCAAAATTCTAATTATTTTTTTCAAGATATTTTATATGATTTCAATGATTTTGAGCAGCTGCAGTTTGTGCATCCTTCTCAAACCCCAAGGACCTGATCTTAAGCTGAAGCTCAGCAACAGCTGTCAAGAAAGTAACCGCCTGATCTGCCCTCAATATCTGCAGTACATTCAATGCCGTATTTGTCCTCAATTCATCCGCACTTGCCACAACGCTCTCCATTGCCGCACGAAGCTCGCTTGGAGGACCTTCATCTGCTTCTCTTTCTAATTCTCGGGCCTCCGTGGACCTCGTGCGACTCAGACACGCCCTGCCATGGGTTCTCACCGTATCAACGAGCGGCGGGCTTGCGAGGCTCTCGTGAGCCTTGGCCAGCTCGTCGTTGAGGTCTCTCTCCTTCATCCTCGTCTCCATGCTGAGCTGGCTCAGCCTGCGCCGTTGTTCGTTAGTCAAGTCGCGTACCGCCTGGTTCACGAGGTGGAATGCTTTTCCTGGCTTGAACCCGGCGATCCATAGGAACGACTTCTCCAAGGAACTGAACCACGGTGGCGAGAACACTAGGAAGATATCGCGTTGGGCAATTTTTGACTTCTCTTCGAAGTATTCCTCGTAGTGGCAGAGTACTCTGTTTATGACTTCCCTCTTATCGGAATCTCGAAGTCGATGACGGTTTTCCTGCGCAGCCAGAAGCTCTTGGTGGTAGTTTCTTTGGCGAATCATCCACTCTTCCAGGAAGGCAATGAACATCGCTGCATTCGCATCAGCCATTTGTGTTGTTCAAGAGACAGAGAATCAAATTCAATTATGGTGTAAGTGAAGTGAAGTGTGAAGAAAAGAAAGGTATGTGAGATTAGGCTTAGAAGGGAAGCATTGGCCAGAGAGTAGTAGTGGTTGGAATTGGAAGAGAACAAAAGTAATGACGAATACAGAGTCATTTCATCATTTGGTAAGAGAAACAGGGGAAGAGGGGGAAAAAGGAGTGTTTTGTGTTATGTGTTGAGAGCACACAAGTGAGAAATAGAGGTAATAGAAATGAGAGATACTTAAAGCATCAAATTACTTGGTGTGGTGGGGACTAGTTTCGGTGCAATTTGTCTTCACATGCTTTTGGTTTTGTTTTTGGGGGTAAGTGTTGAATGAAGTCTTGATCACCTTGAAAAAAGAGAGGTGGCGCAAAGCGCTGAAAGTAAGGGGTAAGAGGTAAGAGGTAAGAGGGGGGATGTGGTTTTCAAGAGTTTGATGGGTAGTATTGGGTGGGCGATTGGGTTTCTGAATTCTGCGTGTGTGTATGTGGGGTGCTCAATCAGAGTGTGGGGGTGTGGTATCGCTATTTTGGGGGATTTTGGGATTTGAGATTTTATATCTCTAATTTTCTATTTATCATGCTACATTAGAATATCATATTCTTTGTTGTTACTAGGGATGTTTATGCCCGGATGAAATCAGATTTATTTTTAGTATAATTTTTATTTTTAACATTTGAGAATTTTTTTTTAAATACTTTTAATATTTGATTTTTTTATTTTATTTTTAATATTCTTTATTTATTTAATTTTTATTTTTAATATTTTTAATTTATATCAAAATTATTTTTAAATTTTTTAGTTTGTCCCTAAAAATTTATATGAAATTAATATTTAAGGATAATTTTAAAACAAATAAAAAATACTAAAACAAAAAATAAATAAAACTAAACATAAGAATATTTTTTTTAAAAATTATAAATATTAGAGATAAAAATAAAAATAATTATGATTTTCAAATAAAATAAAACCTTACTTGCATTCTATAATTTTATCTTTTTAACTAAACATTCCATAAAAATATTTGTTATTCTTTAATCTGTATCACATCTCTATTATTATTATTATTATTAGGTGAAACTAATAATACCTGGTTCACGTTGCAATATCATCATAATATAATGCCAAAAAAAAATATCCCAACAACATCACATATTGCATTAACAACTTCAATAATTTATGCATCTTTTAATTAACTTTTAAAATAATTTTTAGTTCTTAAAATATTAAGGGATTACAGAATGTTAGAAAATTGAGTATGCTGAAAAAACTCAAAAAGAAACAAAAATTAAATATGTTATATTTGGTTAAAACTAAAATACAAATTGTGACTAAATTTAATATAGTACGTATTTGGAAAAGTAATGCTGTGGGATGAAAATTTGAAGATTCGAAAAATATGTTTGGAAGTCTGTTGTTAAGGTGAAATAACATGTTGTTTAAAATGAATAACTATTACAAAGAGGAGAGATAGTTATGTATTGAAGGAGTCCTATTAAAAATGAGTTCGATTGTGCTTTTTGTTTAGTATATGGTGCTCATACTAGAGTGGATAAACTCGCTGTATGGGAAGAACTGAATTTTATAGCTAAGCTATGTCAAGTTTTGATATGTTACATGAGAGACTTTAATGAGGTTATTTAAATTAAAGAGAGGAAAGGTCAGGACAGATTAACAGTATCGGCAGAAGATTTTAAGGCTTGGGTCCAAGATATGCAGTTGATGGACTTACCGTTGAATGATCGAAAATTTAAATGGTTCAGATGCTGCAATTGTAGTCGTATTGATAGAGTTCTATTAAGTGTAGAATGGATTGAAGAGTTCCCGAAGATTCAATTAAAAGGTGGACCGAGAAGTTTGTCAGATCACTGTCCAATTATAGTTAGGATTTCAAATTCAGAGGTGGACTACGATCTTTTCGAAGCTTAGATTCTTGGTTTACACATGAAGATTTTTTAAGAATGGTAAGAGAGGAATCGAAGAATCTTAGCAAAAAAAAGAATAAAAAGAAACTTTTTTAGGTAAATCATCCATGAACAATCAAAGAGGGACAGCAGCTGCATCCGACTTCTTGCGTTGCAGTTACCATGAGTACCATATTTTGCCAACCGGTCCAGTATGCCATTAGTACTCTGATGGATCAACACAAAATGCAGCTCCCAATTTTTATGGTTCTTAACCTCCAGAATCTTTTAGAGAATAACTTTCTCTTTATGTTGCGTCAAAAAAGTTTCAATGACTTACCAGAAAGAACACATCTATTGAATCTACTTCACAGATAATCTGATTGAAACTAATTTCTGAAGTCAACAATAACTTACACCAAATCTTTTAAGTTTCTGTGTGAATGACACTCACACTAAACATCTTGCCAGATTTGTCATGGACTCAGAATTTGATTATTTAATTTAAAGAATTATATATAGAATAAATGATTAATTTCGTCCTTAAAAGATCACTCATTTTTTAAATTGAACACCGAAAGAAATTTTTTTAATCAAATTCGTACTTCAATGAATTTAAGTTGGTTGCATTAGTCCTTCTATCATTTTCATTGTTCATGGCGTCAAAGTTTATTGATATGAGATGTTAAATGACATCACAATACACATATGAAAGTTCTAATTGATTGTTAACATGATAAAGTTATGAAATTATATCAAATTAACCCTAAATTGAGAGATTTTAATGTTTCTAAGTCTCCCTCAATTTAGAATTAGTTTGATCTAATTGTATAAATTTATTATGTTAATAGCCAATTAAAATTACCAAATATATACTATAATAAGTGTGGTATAACTTAACGTGCCACATTAATAAATTTTAACGTTATTAATAATAGAAGTGATGAAAAAACTAATGTGATTAATTTAAAATCTTAAAATATATATATATATATATATTCTTTTGAGAAATTTCACCCATCAGTGAAATAAACAAATTTATTTACCATTTAACCAATTTAATGTTGATTCAAAATTAGATTTTATTAGCTATCTATTAAACAGTCAAATTTTAAAAATATACACTTTTATATATTTAAATAACATAACTTTATTTTGTTTAGCAGATTTTTTATTTTAATAAATAAAATAAATGTTATATTTATCAGAATAAATATTTTTTAGAGTAATTATTGATTTAAATTTTTTTGATATGACATATCAGCGTGACACATGTATATCTCATTTACAGTGTAAACGAGATATGGCCCGTACGTGTCTATATATATAAGTCGTTTACAGCTGATTTTCGGGTTCCAGTTTCACTTTGTCAACCTCTTTCTCACCTCTTTTAATCCTTTCTGACTATACCTTTGACCCAAGCGGTGATGGCATGCTAAGTGGGGAGTGACTGGGACATAAACAGGCTGAATGAGACGACACATTACACCAGGGCGGCCGTCTTCGAGGTTAGTTTTGTTATGGTTGTTAAATTTAATGATGTTTCCATTGTTAGGGTAGTCATGTAGATCTGGAACGTTGGTATATGAGTTAAGGTTTAGGTCTGTAGACTTAATTTAAAACTCTATCTGCTTGTGCTAGGTTCGTATGACATAAATATTATCAGGTCCAAATTCTATTATTTCCGTGCTATGTTGTTAGTGTTTATAAATTTAATGCTATTATAGTATAACACAGTTTGCATTAACAAATTGTGCTTTTTTTATTTTATTAGAAATTTAGGACTTTATTTAGTTGTATTATGTTATTTAATTTGTCATAAAAATAATAATAATAATTAATCTTGAGACTTTTGAGAAATAAATATTTATAAAAGTAAAATTAAATTTTTAAAATGTAAAAAAATAATGTATAAGTTATAATTAATATAATCTAAATATTATTTTTGTTTGTCATTAATCAGAGGTCTCACCTCCTACTGCCCTGGCGAGTGAGCCATACTATACCTCCACCGGATGCCATCGTCCCGTATCTGGTTGAGGCCGGATTCGGCGACACTGTGCCACTTAGGGATTTTACGTTTGACAATTCCCTGATTTCGGCATTGGTGGAGCGATGACGTCCAGAGACGCACACGTTTCATCTCCTGTGGGGTGAGGTCACTATCACCCTGTAGGACGTGGCTTACCACCTAGGCCTACGTGCACACGGTAACTCCGTCGGGGGGTGCCTCTGTGACTTTTGTAGGTGGTACCATACGGAGACGTGGGCGTTGGTGGAGCAGCTCCTCGGTGCCAGGCCTCCCGTGGCAGCACAGCAGGCGGCGCAGAAGAATGAGTCGTTCACGCTGAAACTTGTATGGCTACGGGATCGGGTCCGCCAGATGCCCCAGATAGATGATTCCGAGACCCTCCGAAAATACTTTGTCAAGCATGCAGCAGTTGCGCACCATGAGGTGTCATTCATAGTACGGTTTGACGCGTAGGTCACATATGGTGCTAGAGAAACAGCTCTGCAGTGCCTGAAGCATTTTCGGCACCTTGTTGTACGACTCTTCTCAATCACCATAGATCCGTGCAATTGCCTTCTGCTTTACCATCCACACCTTGTTGTACGACTCTCCCATGAATATTGAACATCAGTCGCACATGCTCGTTCCCGTAAAGTCGAAATAGTCGAAACTGGAAGACTCCATTTTCCATGGGTGCCAGCAACCTATACGCCACCCTCCCGATTTTCCTCGCTTGTGTCCCGCCAATCTTACTCAATATCAAACTCTTCAAATCCGACAGCGTCTCCACACGTTGAGTGCAAAACAATATCGGATCCTGACACTCAAATGTCACTCTGTTGTCGCCATTTCTCATACGACAATTCGGATAAAGAAGCACAACTATGAATGGATTGTTACTTGCCATTCAGCTTTATTTTTAGAGAAAGAGGATATAGAGAAAGGATATGAAATGTGTGTGAAGAATACCAAAAGTTACACATTCTTTTATAGATGCTGGGTTTGTCTTTTATATATATATATATCGTCTATAGTGTAAACGAGATGGCGTTTTTACGTATCTCGTTTACAGATAAGTATATCTCGTTTCACGTGTTTGACTGACTACCCATATCTCGTTTACATTGTAAACAAAATACGTGCAAAATAACCTCATTTACAGTATAAACGAGATATGGTAAGGCTATTTAAATCTGTAAATACACGTAAAAATATTTAATTTGGTAAATATAACATTTAATTTATTTATTAAAATAAAAAATCCTTTTTTTTGGTGACTGAACATAACACAAAGAAAAAAGACTTAAGAAAAAGAGTAGTACTCCTCTCTAATAATAATGTCTAAATTATTAGGAGGCAGTAATCACTCTAGATACACCTGCTTGTTTAAAACAGCAGTCTTAGCCATTAAATCAGCCGCTTTATTTGCTGTCCGCTGGATGAGCACTAAAGTAGCTGTCCAATTGCGCTGAAGCATCTCTTTGATTTTGTCAAGCATACCAGAGTCATTCCTAATCATGCTGGTTGTGCCTCGCGAAACAAGAAGAAACGCATCAAGATTGTCAGTTTCACATATGACCTCTTTGCACTCGCAATCCCAAGCCATAACAAGCCCTCTCCAAATAGCATGAAGCTCACAACAGAGAACACTAGAAAGAGGTATACTGGCAGAACAACCTTTTATCCAAATTCCCATGCTGTCTCTAATAATACATCCAAAGCCAGCTAATTGCTCATTTTCAAAAACGTTTGCATCGCAGTTCACTTTACAGACATTCATTGGAGGTGTTTCCCAGTTATATTTCAAAGAAGAAGGAATAATATGTTTTTGGTTGATAACAACATTAGAGAAATCTCGAGCAGCATGTTTAACTAAGTGAACAATTTTCTCCTTACTCCATGGATCATCTTGGTGGAAGATGTCATTGTTCCTATTCCTCCAAATCCACCAAAAGGCCCCTGCAAAGAGAAACTTATTTTTGTTGAGGTTAGAACGAATCCAAGACACAAATTCCAAACTAGAGTCCTCAGCGGTCATTCCCAAATTTAAGCTAATTCAAATTTGACGAGCTTTTTGGCAAATCCTAAAGCATTAGTTAATATTCTCTAGAATAAGATAACATCTCTGACAAAAATCAGAAGTAGAAATACCTTTTTAAAATCGGTAACTAGTTGTGGGAACTCTGTTGTTGAGGCAAAGCCAGAGCAGACACTTTATCTCCTCCGGTATTCTCAAGCGCCAAAATCAAAGCCAATTTTCATTATCATTTCAGCCAATTTTTTTTTTTAATAGCCAATTTTCATTATAAAAAATCCTTTATTTAGCCCGTTGGAATTTATTATAACAGTAATGATGTGGTGGGGGCATTGTGACCCATGCAAGTGGCATGCAACCCTTAAAGTGCCGCCTTTTCAGGCATTCTTGGTTTCATGCCATGTAAGACAGAGAAGTGAAGGAAATGGAGCCAAATAAGAAAGAGAAAGTATAAAAATCAAGTGTTAGTAAACTCTTTCTTCTGTTGTGGCATCAAATATTTCCTCCATATCTGAATTTGCCATGAGGTGGAGGATGAAGTGATGAACCTTCTATTTTAATGTATATCCCTATAGTTACGACTTTTTTTTGTAAAATACAAAGACACTATTGAAAGTGTCATAATGTATAATATTAGTACTATTTGATTTTTTATAAAATAGTAAATCCACAGAAAGAGCTACTTTGGATTCCAAATTGCCTTGGAACAAGGTAACACCTCTTTAGTCTAAATTAAATATTATACATCATTTAATGGACCGAAAAGTAGGACAAAAAAATAGAATTTGAATTCTTTAAATTTTGAATTTTTATTTTAGAAGATAACGTGTAATTTTTTATTATTGAATATTTTTTTTAGTCTCACTTATAAAATAAATAATGAGAGATTATATTTTATTCTTTAAAATAAAATTCAAAATTTAGAGGATTCAAATAAAAAAAATAAATACCATTTCTGACCAAAACCATCACATTTGTATTCATAAAAGTTCGACATTATTAGTCTTAGATTCTATTTTTTAATATATATATATATAGAGAGAGGATTGCCTTTAGCAATGTAAATAAATATCTTCTTATACAGATCATATTACCAAAGTATGAGAAACTGAAACTGAAATTATTATATAATGCTTTCCTAACTGAGAAGGAAAAAGGAGAAAGAAGAAAAAACAAAAGACATTTTTCGTTTAATTGTTGATGCACATCCGATGATATCACTCAAAATTAATATGCTTGAATCATCAAAATTTGTTTTCACATGACTAGATTCCCCCTTGGCGGTGAACACATTAAAAGAAAATTTTTTTTGGAAACTGGTTACTCCTTACTAGATTCTTCAAAATTATATTTTATGAACAACACTAAGCAATTAGTTTTTTGAAAAAAATTGCCACAAATGTAATAATATTACTAAGTAAATAAATAAACCCCATTATTTTATATAATAATCTAATTACCGTAAATTTTATCACATATTCTAGTTACAATTTTTTCTAATTTTATAATACTGTTTTTATATTATATTACTGATTTAGTTAATTTATGTCTTAAAAACGTATTTTGATGGTATAATAATAATAATTTTTGAAATTTTTAATATATTTAATATAATAAAAATGTAAAAAATATATATATTTAGTACCTTTTAATAAAATATTTTTTTATAATATCCTTACTATGGAAATAGCAAAATCCTATATTTTATAGGTAGCAAACTTTCCCGTTATGATTAAGAAGATAAACCTTTTGTTTAACCAAGATTCTCCTCTGCAATATGTAAAATAATAATAAAAGAGAAAGGGTCTTTGTTCTGTTCTTATCTTTGGGGCTAAGCATTAGCATAAGTTGTCCCCTACTTTTCTTCTTTCTTGGTACAGTTAACTTAGTTATAACCTTTTGATTAGAAAATTCACTCACGCTAAGTATTTGTTTTGAAGTATTGAAATAAAATGTTTGTTTTGAAGTACTGAAATAAAGATAAAAAGATTGTGATTTAGTATTATATTTATTGGTTTAGAGATTAGTATTAAAATTTTTATATCTATCTCTAAAATTTCAGTATTTCAATATCTCCAAAAAGTGAGGATACAGAAAATTAAAATTTTTAAAAATAGAGACTGAAATTTTAATAATATTTTATACATAAAATACTCTCATTTCAATTAATTAATTCTAATTTTATCTTTTGTACAAATTAAATTAAAATTTCATTATTATTTCAATTTCTGTCAACCATTTTACACTAAACAAAATACTAAAATTTATTTCAATTTCTATCTCTATCTCTCAGTCTTAATATTTCTATCTCTCTCTACCAACGCTACCTTAAAAACACCGTCCCCACATGAAAGATACATTGTATTTGTAAAAGAAGACTAGGAAAAGATTTAACACAACAATAATAATTCATCTGACTTTTGTAAACCATTGCATTCGGTAGAAGAAAGACTGAAGTTATATCTTGTATGACATCATTGGTTTGGTGTCCTTTAAGTGTGAGTGTGTGTGTGTGAGAGAGAGAGCGAGAGGCAGAGCAATGTATTATGTCAATCAAACTATCGAAGGGAGAACAAAAATGAAATAATAAAAGAATAGTTACCAATATTAAATTGGTTACTTGTTTTATCTTAAATTCTTAACCTATGATTGTTTTGATAGTAAGTAATTAAATAGAATTAAGATATAGTGGAAGAGAGATATCACAATAGGGAATTTTCCATCCACTAGAACGAAGTTAACCACTTAACCTATCAAATCTTAGTTGGCTATAATTATTTTATTCTATCGTTCAGATATTATAAATGAATACTGGAATATCTAATTTTTATGAAGAAAAGAAAACAGTAATGCACATCCCAATCCTCCCCATTTTTTCTTTTGGTAGGAAAATGAGAAAAAAAAAATTTAACGATAGTTAATTAGTGCATAATATTCCACGCTATTTCATACTGCATTTCACTTTATTCATTATTTTTGTTCAAGTAATGGAACTCATTAAAATTCCTTTTCCTTCCATCATATCCCTCATTTTCCACCAATCCAAACATAGGTTAACTAAGTTTTGTTATATAAATATATAGTATTGCCGGAAATTTACTTAAGCAATTAGTCAATTAGGCTTAAATCTTTTAACCAATGTCTTTGAAGCCTTAGACCTCAATAGTAGTGATGCAATATATAATAAAATCCTTAAAAGGGAAGATGGACATTGCACTTAACTTCTGAATAAGGATGGTTAAAACATGAAGGCAGTTAGTTAACTAGGAGACAAAAATAAAAGCATGAATTTGGTCTATTTCACCATTTTGGTGCCTCTTTTCTCTGCTGAAAATCAGCAAATCTTAGCAATCATGAGGTCATCGGCACAAGGCAAGGATGGGAGGGAGAGCAATTTTGGAAGATTGAGCATATTCGAGTTATTTTGAGACTGCTAAAGAACAAACCATTTGTGTAACACTCAAGAGGATGCCAAACTTGTCAATACCAACTACACAATTTGCTTATTACTATAGTAGAATTCAACAAAGTTGACAGGACACTTTTTTACCATTAACAAACAAATGTAGTTTTCAGTAAATTCTGAGAACATAAGAGAATATATAAAAAAGAAAGATAAGTTATCCTCAGTCCTCACATAGATTCAAAAGGTATGAGATAAGACATAAACTTAGCTATGTAACAACATGTTCAATCCCTTTGAATATCAGCTTAAAACACTCCATCAAGTAGACCATGTACCAAAGGAAAGCCAAGGGAATAATCCTATCCCAAATTAAACCGACATAATTGGAATGGAATCACTATAAAAAAAAAAAAAAAAAGTAAAAATCCAACCATATACACCATAGTAGTGTAAAAACTAGAGAATGCCTTACTTTTTTAAATAAGCCAAAAACCTTTTAAGTCTGAACTTAGCAAAAAGAAACTGATGTAAATCCATGGGGCAACTCATGATTCCTAAAACTACCAAAAAGCCTCAAAGATATCAAATTAGGAGACTATTCTATCCTTTCAACAGTTGATTTTGAATCCTAGAGAATTAGAAAAGGTTGGGAAAGCCAAATCACAACATTTCCAGCTTAGTCACAACAGTATCCACAAATGAAAATAGATTAGAAACAAAGAATTAATTTTGTATTCTGTATTTTCTTTTAAAAGAACCAAAATCTGGACATCTCAATGGAAATCCGAGGTCCATGCTACACCAACTGATCAACAGGATGGATAGCTAACTATCAATCTTTACACAAATTATTTAACAGCATAAGCATTATATTTACAATATCGAATAAGACACACAAACTTTCTACATTCTGTTCATTGGAGGAAGCGAATAAGTGATTACTTGTATTACAAGAGACCGCACAAGCGGGGCCTTGAACAAAACTGCCTTCCATTAGCTTTGAGAATTGCCATAACTCCAGCAGTTATTCCAGCACAGATTGCAGTAGACACGTACTGGTGCACATTTCGCCCAACTACAGCACGAACGAGAAAGCAGCCACACACGTTTATATTATCAGAGAATAAAATAAAATAAAAAAGCAAGAAAAGTGTGCTTTCAAGGACACTTCATTAAGGTATAAGAAAGACAAGATTACTATACCTTGCTGAACCGTCAAGGTTGTTGCTGTCAAACCACCAATTATCAATGCTGATGTCACCGGAAGGAACTGCATGGTAAGAGTTTTCTTCATAACATGTCAATTCCAATGCCAATGAAATTTTGTTGTTTATGCCATAGATGAAGTGTAATATAGTTATCTATTCCCTATGATGCACAAGTACTTCATTTTTTATGAAGTATGTGAATTGTATGTGGATATGCATGAGATTGGACTTTCTTATTTGTGACCAATTGATTTAACTAAAAATAATGTTTATTTTATCTATTATTTAGAACAATTGATCATATTTAAAAGGGTAAATTACATTAACTTCTTTGTGAAATATAGGAGTACCAAGTGTCAAATGACTTGTAACTCAAGGGAGGTTAGTGTATGCTTCGATAAATAACGGAGTTTTGTGTCATATCACCAAACCTCAAGGGAAATCAATGTAATTTACTTCATTTAAATTAGCAATTGAAAAAATCAGCATAAATCTTTTATTAAGATGAATATCCAGTATCTATATAAATATACATTTAATATTTTATTTAATATATGTTGCCACCTTTATATTTTCTCTGAACTTATTATAGTTACATATCGTACCGTATCATATTCAATACTTGTATTTGTACTTGTGAGACAAAGTGTATTTCCAGAAACTGCATTCAAATTGTGCTGCAATGGCTTGTCAAAAATTGGTTAGTTAGGTTTTAGCCATGTGCATTATATTTCGGATGAATGAAGTTATGGTGAGTTTGTTTCGACATTTTTTATCCAAAATAAAATACTTTTCGGATCAAAAATCTTTTTTCAGTTTCTGTCAAAGCTAAAACAAGCGGCTTAGAATTTTTTTAGCTATATACAAAAATTTATCGAATCATTTTTCACAAAAGTTGAAACAGATGCTCCTTAAATGCATGATAATGCATCAAGTTTTGCATGTAGTCAAATCAGAATGGTCATTACATATATGTCAACCAAGATCCCCTTAAACCCAAACCATCTTGGGTACAAGGGGAGAACAAGGAAATTCTTAAGATGACAAGTTTATATCATCTGAAACCAACTTAGAGATATGATATGGTCTTTAAAATGCAATTTCCATTTTTCTCAATTCAATACAAAATTGAAGGATTGGGAGGGTTAGAAAATAGAGAGAGTAAGTCCTGATGCTACTTACAGAAAAAGGATCAAAGCCATTCTGCCCGATTGGAGAAAGACTGTTTCGATTGACAGTATAGTGGCCACTTATTAAATCCAAAGCATCCTGCAAGAGATGTATGAAACTTGTCAAACACGATCAAGATTGAGTGGAAGATTGTGAAAGACAAATGAACTTGCCTGTCGAATTCCATCATGGAAATTGTTTAAGTAATATCGCGAAAGTGCACTCATCCCATCTTTAATCATTCCGAATATTGTTTGCTTTCCATACCTGCAGCAAAATATTCCAAAATATATCTGTATCGGAAGGAAAAATAGGAAAAGAGAATTTCAATACGGAAGTGGTACGAGTACTAGTAGTAGTAGTAGTATTTCTCATACCTCACTATGTCCCCTTTGAGGGCATGAGTCCCAGTATACTCGAGGCTTATTTCATCACCTTGTTCCGCCCACACTAAATATAAGAAATAGAATTCAAATAAGCAGGACAGTAATTCTAGAAAGACTAGAAGTTATCAAGGAATCCCTTACATGCTCTATACTTTCCATATTCTTCATCAAACATAGAAATGCACTCAGAAGGACTAAGCACCCCAATCCTCTGCAACTGTAGATTTAAGGCTTTCTGCGCCAGATAACACTACAAATAGAGTAAAGACGGTCAAAACAATTGTCATATGTAAGCAAGTTCAAATCTTAGCAATTAATTAATCAATTATCAGCAAACCTGAGTAACATTTGTTCGATCAAGGGAATCAACACAGTTTGATCTAATAACTCCTCTCTGCTCCTCTTGTACATTTCCTTCTCTATCTATCAAGAAGTATCTGCTCAGCTGAAACAGCAGCGATTAAGAATCTGAACTATAGATTGCCAGCTTATCTGGGCTGTGGAAACTACCTATTTAATTCCCCCCCGCCCCCTCTCTCTCTCTCTCTCTCTTTTTTCTGTAATCACCTTTGTTTCTCAGCATCCTCAGAGATTTGGTCATACAGGATTTCCAGATTATCAAAGTTTGAGTCCTTACAGTGGCCATGGAAATCAAATGGCACATATCTGCAGTAATCCATGAGTTAAAAAAAAAAAGGTTAAAAGAAAATATGATACAAAATAATCATCTCACCACAAAGATACAGTTTCTATTATACAATCAGAAGGAAATTCCATCATCACTAGAGCAATAAGTTTATGAGGAGAAAAGGATTCAACATCACCTGACGTTTGGCACATTTTTCATTTCAGCAGCATATGCTGCACTTAATTGACCTTCTTCACCATGCTACAACAGTAAAATTAACAAAATATTGTTAAAAGATAATACATAAAGTAACATGCACTTAGAAGGGGAAAATGGCAACAGAGACTAGATGAAGATTATGATTTAACTTCTAGGACATGATAAACCAAACTAAGCCAGTCCTTTTCCTGAATTCCCTGCATAAACTTTTGCAGGGAACAGAAAAGGGTGCTGAAAAATATGGAAATATTTAAACATGATATGATACAAAAGTCCCTTAACCAGCAACCAGTTTGAACCAAAACAGAAAGCTAAAGACATTCTTATCCAATCATGAATATCTTTGCCTCACAAGCATCAAGAAGCAGCAACATATATTTCGAATCACACTAGATCCGAAATAAATTTGTGACATTTTCATTGCTTAGAGTAGGAGGGGTACAGCTATAACTATACTTTTTCGGTTAGATCAATTGCTATTATCTCTCCGTATCTTTGTGATAGATCACTGAAATGACGCTCCACTACAAGTGGCTGAAGCACATGCGAAGGAGGAAAAAAAGAAAAAGTTATTAGTATAAACCTCTTGTAGAACAATTGGAGTGCAAGCATCATCAAGAATAGAAATTTACCGTTTGCTCATGTTTAATGACACTAAGGTGTGGTTTATAGCTTAGATCAACAATCTGCTCCCACAGTAGAGGAATTGAGCCTCGAACCTGCAAAACAATTCGTTTAAGTACCAACCACAAACTAGAAGGTCAAAAAGTTGTTTGAAGATAAAAGGGTTTATATAGAAACTAGGATATCAAATGTCCATTAACATTTAGTTTCTTTTAAAATATTTATTTACCTCCATACAACAAAAAACTAATGGTAAAGCTTTATATTCTTCAATTTGAATTAACTATATTTGAAGCTTTGGGCAAATATGACATTGAAAGTCCATCAGAATATTTTAGAACATTTTATTTAAATGGACCTAACTTAACCACCCCCCCCCCCCCCAAAAAAAAAAAAAAGAAAACACTCAATCGGAAGATTGCCCAAGAAATTTAAAGCCGCCTGATTGGACATTTGCTGGTGGCCTGGTGGCCCCACACAGCCACACCAAAGGATGGGCTCTCATATCATATTATAATAGATAAAATCAAACTCCACCCGAATAACTAGCTCAATGGGGAAGACTGAATATGCTATTATTATGAGCATTTTAATTATCTCCTACCTAATACACGTTTTTAACATTCTACATTACAACTCAGTAATATTGAAAGCATACTAACCATCTGTTTGAAGAAACTATTGAAAGAAATAACTGTAAGTTGATCAATGTATAATACCTGCAAAAATGAAGATCTGAATCCTTCAGTTTCAAGTAACTGTTCAGTTTCAATAAAATTGGCAGCATCACCTTCAAGGTTAGCTCCTCTTCTCCACATTCTTGTTCCTACACCACCATATTGCCATGTTATAACAAGCTAAAATTTTATTATTTTGTTTATTGTTATAAGAAGAAAGCATCTTTGGCATATTGTACCTAGGCGCCGATTACATCTCCTCGAAACTAATGTTACCATCGCATGTGAATCTTTTAGCTTCAGTTCTGCTACTTGGAAGCTTAAAACCACGTTAAGGTGGGATGTTATAGGATTTTGTATTGAATGCATACTTACTAATTTTTACTATTTTATTTTACTAAAGTTAATAAGGAGAGAAACTTTATGCAGACAGCACGCGTGAGCTCACACACACAACAGCACACTCAAACCTTACATACACATGGAAGATGAAGGAAGGATATTTCCTTGTATTATGGGCACGATGAATCTGTCCAGCTGCAACCACAAAAACATTGAGAGTTAACGGGACGTGCCCTATAATCAAATTAAGAATGAGAAGACCATGTTCACTAAAACGTTGAAATACTCTCCATTTTGGTAAAAACAAAGACAATTTTCCTTCATAAAACATAAAGTACAGACAAATTATCTAACCTTACACTCGATAAGCTCCTCTGAAAGATGTCTATTCCAGACATATCTAGGGTCAGCCTGTAGTACAAAGTGGAAAAGGATACCAATATCTTTAGCAAGATTTTACTAATAAATAATAATTGAATTAAATGGTGCCATCAGGGACCAAGAGGATTTTCTTTGATCTTCCCTCTTCTAAGACTAAAAACATTAAATGAATGAAACTTCACGTGACATCTTAGAAAAAACTAATCAATGAAATAATAGATCAAAGTGATGCATCTAAACAAAATGAAATAAGTTATACATGGAATTTCATCTGTAATGTACAACACAACTGAATTACACATGAATAACATGCTCATGGCAGAATGCTTCACTCTCAATAGAAATATGAAGAATACTTCAATTAAAAAGATATTGACTCAAGGATTGGACTCCAAATGACAACTATTTTGCAGAGATCAAGGATTATGTGGACAAACCTGCTTCCATAATGGCTTACTCATCCACCCTTCCACTAGCTTATTTCTTCTCTGCAAGCTGATGGATAAAATGAATTAAATCTTATGAACATCAATTTTGGAAAGATATCAATTGATGTGCTAATGATAATAACAAACTAGCAATTTAGATTATGTGATTCTTACTTCAACGTAATATCAGTTTCATACGAATAGTACAAACCCGGCGTTGACTCCACTATGTTCAATAGTGTCATGAAGTAAGCCTCATCCTTTTTCTGCGTAAAGTTATGCATATGGAACATACATATAAAACACTAATCACATGTATAAAATTGGAATGAAGCCTAAAAAACTTCTGACTAAATAAATTCTTACTTCCTGCCCAGTTGAAAACTTTAAAGCGTCATTACAGGCAAGTACTCTCATAGACATCACGCGATATACTGGATAGCCGAGGAAACTTCCAACTTCCTTGCAAGAGGTTATTACAACAACATACGTTCCTACACCAAGACACACATTATTGAGTCTCATTGAGTTAAGCAAGTAATGGTGATAGGGTAGTTTGGTTACTTCAGAAAAACAAATAGAATTAAATGAAAATTAGTTCATCTCAATTATTATGATTATCTCATCATTGTTATTGATATCAATGGTCAAAACATGCATGACTGATTGACTATGTTGTATAGTTGTATGTATAAAGAATACCATTTTTTTTTTTCACCGAAAACATTCAAGGTGGACAAAGATCCTCAAGGAGGATCAGGACAAAATTACATGTTAATAGCAGCAAATCAAGCATGGTCACATGCAAATATATGAATGAACAACTGTAACAAATAAATTCAATTGCAAGTATATAGCCTATCCATCCCCTTTTATCCGTTACTTCCTTGCATTAACGTATCTAGATAATCCAAAGATATACAAAAAAGTGACCGTGACAAGAGAAAGTATATAAGCAACTAAAGATAAAAGCATATTGTACTTACCTACAACAAGTCTTATTGTTCCCACCACACCATAAATTGTTGATGTCCTTGAAGGACTTCCAGAGCATGTCTCATCTGCAATTTCATTTTATTTTATTCAATCAAAATGAAATGAAATTAAGATGAAATGGTTAACTTCAAAAATGCCTATAGAGTTGGCATAACCGTAGCTGAAATACATAAGCAATCAAAAGCGAACGAAACCAAACCTCAGAACTCAAGAAGAAGTAACTTCTGCCTATAACTAAAATGTTCATAAATGTGAAAATTGGGATATTCCATTGAATAATATCAGACAAGATATTTTCCTTCTTTACATGATAACAACCAACAACACTATGCTCTGCAATGAAATGAACTCGTTTGTTTCTAATTCAAAATAAATCAAGAAAAAAAAAAAAAAAACAACCGTCACAGAATATTTCCTGCATTTTCTTCACAACCAATTACGCAACAGCGAAACTAAACATTAAAAATTGTTCAGAAAAAAAAAAAAAGAAACAAAGATAAAAAGAGAGAGATTAATACCATCAAGGAAATTGATGTTCCCATCGCGGCGGCTAATCCAGAAGCCTTGATTGGGCGATTGAAGGGATTTGATGACAAACTTGTCCTCGAATTCGTGCAATTCGAGTTCATGATCTAGCTTGAATCTCTCAGCTGAACCCACCAAAGAGGGTTCAATGTCCATTTTTTCAAAGGGGGCTGAGAGAAAACAAAGAACGATGTTTAATTAACAATCCAGAAAACGCAATTTAAGGTATTTATAATTTCATTTGGCCAATCATTAAAACCTAAAGGATTTAATTTTGAGAAAGTTACACGTAACGCTACCAACTTATTTGTAATTGGTGATAATTACCATATCAATCATGCTACGTCAATTACTAAAATCAACTTAAAATACATATTAAAATATAAATATATATTAAAAATAAAATAAATTATACATATATTTACATAAAAATAAATAATAATTAATTTTAATGATTAATTTTAATATATAAATAATATTTTTGTTATCATATACTTTCAATAATTAAAAACCACATGGTCATAAATTAATATAAGTATAAATCAAATATTTTATAAAATATGGGTGTTGCTAATATATTTTTCAAGAGTAAATTTTTAAGAATGCTATAAAAAGTACTTATTAAGAGTTATTAAAAATATTTTTATATTTAAAAGTTAAAAAATTATTATAAATTAAAATATAAATTTAGATATAAAATAATTAAATCATAAAATATATGTTTTTATTTTATTATAAATTATAATTTAATTTTTATACATACTAAAAATTTTGTACATATACTCAGTAAGTATGTATTAATTGTAACCTCCGTAAAAGTAACATTTTTTACACTTGTTTATTAGTTTTTTTAGTGGAGATTAATCTTTTAAAAGAAAATAATAATAAAAAATAGTTTGATAGTTTACTTGTAAATTTATTTTACCCTTAAGAAGCTCTAACGTGTACGAAAATAGAAATAAAATAAAATAAAATAAAATAAAATGAGATAACTGTTATGGAAAGTGAAAAGTTAAAATGTTTTGGATTAGATAAGCCACGTGTTGAATGAGCAAGTAAGACCTTAATACCCAATTTCAGTAATTTTGTCCAATTGGATCTTTAGGCAAATCTAAGAACTTAAGAACAAAACTTAGCCTCATCTGATTTTGTCTATATTTAACTTGGAAGCTTTATATCGGGATTCTCTCGTCCCATACAATGATACAATGATACAACTTACAAGTAAGCAATGCGCTGGTCAATCTCTATCAACATTATGTTCGTGGTTTTTTTTAGATAAATAAAATAAATATTAAATTTACACGCATGAACTACTGGATTAATTTACGATTATACACTCATATTTCGTTTTGAATATTAACGAATTTCTTATAAATATATTTTGTCCCTAACATAGACAAGATAAGTAAAAAATAATTATCGAAATAAGACATTATCTTTTTTCTTAACGTATCTTATCTACATTAGTAAGAAACTCCTTTATATCGAAGATAAGATATATATTTAAAAACGTTTTTTATATTTTACAAAATCTCTCAAACTTTTTTTTTCTGGAGAATAATTTATTCTTTTTATTAGATTTTAGTCTATTGATAGTGATGCAAGGACATGCATGTGTCGTAAAAATCAACTAGTTAAAGACTACATATATTATCGCAATTGTAATAATCGAAGAAAAAAAAAAGGAAAAAAAAGCACCTGGGCTCATGCCCTCACTTAATTAGCGTTTGTTTTGAGATACTGAGATAGAGATTGAAAGATTGAGATTCAGTATTGTGTTTGTCGGTTCAAAAACTGGTACTAAATTTTTTGTCTCTGTCTCTAAAATTTCAGTATTTTAGTACTTTCAAAAAGTAAGGATACAGGGGACTAAAATTTTTAGAGATGGAGACTGAAACTTTAATAACATTTTATACTTAAAATACTCTCATTTCAATTAATTAATTTTAATTTTACCCTTTGTGCAAATTAAATTAGAGTTTCATTCTTGTTTCAATTCCTGTCTCCCATTTTACACCAAACAGAATACTGAGATTTATTTCAATCTCTGTCTCTTAGTCTTTGTCTCTTAGTCTCAATCTTTCCGTCTCTATCTCTCCACCAAACGCTACCTTAAATCTTTTCTTTTCTCTTCCTGCCCTTCCTGAAACCCTCTTTATCTCTCATTTTTTTTCATTCCTTAAAAAAAAAAAGAGAGAGAACTCAAACATTTCCTTTCCTTCATCTTCTCTTCCATTCTATCTTCTTTGTTCCAAAATTTTTACTCAACCACAACACGCTAGATTTTATTTTATTCTTCTATTTCATCTCTATTTTAATATATTACTTATACCTAAAGAAAAATTTTATTTTCTCACAACCCCAAGTCATGAAATTTCATCTTAATGAGTAAAAAAAGCATTCAATTTTTGAGTTTCGGTTATTATTCAAATTTTAAGGTAATTTTTTGACTCAATAATTAGCTATAGTTTCAATTTTTACCATCCCTATACTTGTGGATATACTTAAATCCGAAATTAGGGTTATTAGGTTAGAAAATTTGGGACTTTTGTCAAATTGAGTAAGATTATGTTAATTGACAACATTAGTAGCTCACAAATATTATTATTATTGTTATATTTTTAGAGTTATAGAGTTATTGGATATCATTTGGTAGCTCATTGATGCGCTCAGAGTTACTTCCGGTTTTATGGAACCAAGTTGTGAGTGGATATTATGTTTATAATTATTTTTAAGTGTACTATTATCAATATTTAAATCGAATAATTATTTTTAGCATTTAAAAATATTTGATTGTGGTGATTTTTGAATTATTGGAATGAATATCAATTTTTAAAAAATTCATAATTTTATACAAATATACACGAGACGATATTTATATATTTTATAAAGTATACATGTCTTTCTTATTTAACTTTGTTAAACTTTAAATTTTTAATATGCATTCTTATATATTCTATTTTTGTGAAAGTTAGTAGTATGTTATAAGCATTAGAGATTTGTTATATGTGATTTGGTTTGAATTGGTTTGGAGACTCTGATTAGAAAAACGTAGTTAACGATGATTATGACGTTAACCTAGATGTATTTGACTCAGACCTCAACTAGTAAGGGCGTTGCTAGCCTAACGTGCGTGTAGACCACACATTGGATCTGTTATACCGTACGGACACTAGAGGAAAGGGCTATCCTTAGGGGTGGAGCCACCCAAGTATGTAACATTCGACTTGATTTGACTTCTAGAATAAGAACTCTTATTTCAGTTCATTCGCTTAATTATTTATCTATTTGTTTGCATAACTAATTAATACGAATTTTTCATCTCTGAAAAGAAATATAACCTTCAAGGTAAAACTTGTATTGTCTCGTGTGGGTTATAGATATAATATTTGCTCACTGAGTTGTAAAACTCACCCTATCATATTCCCATATTTTTCAGATACAAGTGTCATTCCAAATTCCATTCCACCCGCACTACAGTATATCTTATTCATTTTGGTGAGCCCTTCTTCTTTCCAAGGGCTATGTGTTTATGTAATAAAATCTTTGTACAAAAATCTAGATTTTGTCAATGCTCCATATGTCACAGGCAGGGTCCTCATGTGGGTTAGTTATTTTGAATCTCAAACTGTTTAGATAGTAATTATGATTTAGATAGTAATTATGATTTAGTTATGTAAGACTTATAGATTTAACTATATACTTTAGTTATCAACTTAGTATATATGATACGATTTTGATATGTTTGGTTTGCGAATATATTTGAAATACGTTATATTTATTTTCTTTGGAAATGAATTTTTATTATTAATACAGGAAGATAATATTCATGATCGTAAGATTTTAAAAACAGAGGAGACTCTGTCCGTTTTTTCAAAAATTTAGTTGATTGGCTTGCTGAGGGACTTGTTCCTTGAGCGCCAGTCATGGCTTGATCGGGTAATGACAAAGTGGTATAAGAGTTTTAGGTTTTTCCGTGTAATAGAAGTCGGCCCATTTTCACAAAGTATGATGTTAGCTGAGGTCTATAAGGAGTTGTCCTCAATTATTTGTTGAACATTCTTCTGTCTGTCATATTATCTTTTGGACTCCATATACATATGTCGTTTGTAATCCAATCACTTTACTTACTCAATAGGTGGAAGACGCCACCTAAAAGGAAACATAGTGGAGCCGTTCGTGTTCCTAATACTGTTAAATCTAATATGGCAGTTTTTCCTCCACTTGGAGTGCTTCGACAAAGACCAAGGAGCCAAAGAATAGTTAATAGCCGCGGAGGAAGAATACCCCGTGAGAGAGTTCAAGAAAACCCATAGTAGGAGATTGATGCATGAGCATCTTTATTTATTTTCTTTATTATTTCATTGAATAAAGTTAGTGATTTTCTTGTTATAATTGAGATTTTTTATACTTTAATCAATATTTCTTAAAGTTGCTTTGAGCTTTGGTATGTGTAGGAAAGTATTGAAAATGAGCAAAAATAAGGATGAAAATAAGCAAGCAAGAGGAACATTAGGACCAAGGAAGGGAGAGACAACCCAAGAAGTCCCTGAAAGAACCAATAGAGGTGGCATGAAAAAGGAAGTAACCTCCCAGAGAACCAAGAAATAAAAACAAGTCCAGGAAAGTTCAAAGAGAATTTGTAACCCTGACCTCTTCCTACTCCAACGAGCATAACTTTATTGGCATTAGAAAGTTAACATCCAGAGCTTTCTAATGATATATAATAGTATATAGTGAACATGCTTCTAACATAGCTAAATCCTGCGTGGAACGTAGCCCCATCTCAAGTGCAAGCTTCCTTGTGTCTCATGCAGCCTGACTTCTTCACACTCCAATGAGCATAACTTGAGTTGTAGAGGTCCAAATAAAGTGGTTCTAGTAACATTAGAAATCTAACTTCCAGAGTTTTCCAACGATATATAATAATCTATAGTGGATATGCATCTAAGGCAGCCTACTCCTAAGTTGAACGCAACTCCATCTCAAGTGCCCTTCACATTGTGCCTTATACAGCAACACCTGTGCCTCACGCAGCCCCCAAACTCACCTCCAATGGCTGCCCTTCCTTCTTGCGCTTCATGTGGCTGCTCCTGCACCTCACGCAGCCACCAAACTTCCAATTTCTCCTTTGTTGGACTGCGCTTCACGCCTCATATGTGGCGCCTCACGCATGCATCATGGACCACTCCCATGGACTTCCTAATGCTTCCAAATCATTTACTAATCTTTCAATTCTTCAAGCACTTAATTGGTTGGCCCAAGATTTAGTTTAAAGCCCATGATTTCAACAAGGCTCATCAAGTTTTGAATTTTAATTACAAGGAAGATCATTAATTAATTAAGATCAGAGTTGTTAGAACATATTTGATTTGATTTTATTTTAATTTAGTTTGAGTTTGAATTCTATGTTTAGTTTTTAAGTTTTAATAAGTCCTTGTGCACAGACATAAGACATACATCACCATACATACCACACTTTATAGTTTTGTTTTCATTCTATCATGAGCAATTAATATCCTTTATTAAGGTTAAGAGCCCTTTTTACTTTATTTGAGGCTTATGCTTTCATCTATTTCATGATTAAGTTTTTGTTCTTCATCCCTAAAAATTTAAAATTGTTGAAAAACATTCTAACTCCATTTTGGATTCTAAATATTGTTTTGAAAAAAGTAATATTGAAATTAGTTTGAAAATTCTTTCTCACTTCTTTTTTATTTAACTAGGAATAGTGTTTCAAAGAGTGCGCGACACTTTATAAGTTTCAATTGTTTAGGACTAGCATGGATAAGTGACATATAATTCAACCTAAGGACTATTCTTGAATCTTATTTGAAATTAAATAAGAATTGTGCATCACTTCTTTTCTTAAATAATTGACTAAGAAATTAACGATTAATTAGGTTAAAGAGAAATTGAATTACCAAAGAATTGGAATTTGATTATTTATGATTTGTCATGATTGATCTCTGCATGCCTCAAATAAATTAACACAAGGATTATTTTCCTAAAAAGTGAATATCTCTAAAACTTTAACATCCTCACCATCACTGTCTTCATTCACACACTATTTGCTATTTGTATTCTCTGTTCACACATTTGCTTTAATTATTCATTCACTCCTCTGTTTCTTGATTTGTCTAATTAGAATAGTCAATTATTGTTGCTTAGTCTTTTAATCCTCGTGGAAACGATAACTCAGTCATCATAATATTACTTGATACGATTAGATTAAGAAAAGTGGAGGTTCTGATAGTATGATTATATCCTGAGGTTACATGTTTGTGAAAACTTGTATGGGGAGCTCTAAGACATGGAATGAAGTTTAGAGAAGTATTATGGAGGTTCTCAAAAATCAATAAAACAAAAAAGTAGCAAGAAAAGAAAAGAAAGAAAAACAAAAAGCAAGGCCCAAGATTCTGAACACCAATGGTTAGGAAGGTGAAAAAAAAACCAAAGCTCAAAGAGTTATTTTCCTAATTAAGTGCTTGTGGTGTTTCTGTGTCAAGAAAATATTGAGATAGAACATTTAGAGTCAAAGCCAAGTGCAAATAACCCCCCATAAAAGAGAAGCTAAAGGCTCTGAGCACCACTAACTGAGAAGAATAAAAAGAAGCACAGACTCAAAGAGTTCTCGAGTTAAGTGCTTGTGGTGTTTTTGTGTCGAACAAAGCTTGAGACAAAATATTTAGAGTCACGGCTAGACTCAAGGTGCAAAGCACCCAATAAAAGAAAACGAGAAGCTGTCTTCAAGGTGAAAATATATAAAGAGACCTTCATAATATCATTCAAATGGAATTTCTAAGTTCTAAGACTTTTAATGGTAAGCTTAACAAGCATTAGAATCCATACATGATCACACAATTCAGAATTCACCCTACTGTCACTTGATCACTTCACTTACTAAAATGTCAAGCAATTCTTCAACCCACTTTAATTTAGAGGACTTCTTTGTGCATAGTTCTTTTCTTGCTTGGAGATAAGCAAGATCTTAAGTTTGGTGTTGTAATGCATGAGCATCTTTAGTAGTTTTTTCCTCTTAATTTCAGTCCATAAGCTAATGATTCTTGTTATTTTAAGTAATCAAGTTATGATTTAGTGCATATTACTTTGAGTCTATGAATTTCTTTTGTTATAGGAGAATCTGAAAGAAATCAAGAAAAGATAAGAAGGAAGAAGAGCAAGCATTAACAACAAGCAAGACAAAGATGGAAGGAACTAAACAAGATGAGTTTTTGGACTGAAGAGATCAGAGAGCTCCCAGGGGACACCATCAAGTCACGCGCCTCATGCTTCTCCTCATGCGCCTCACGCCACTCCTCATGTGCCTCATGCAGCCACCAACCTCACCTCTAGGGGCTGCCTCTCCTTGCCTGCACCCCATGCCTTCCCTGATGTGCTTCATAGAACCACTCATGCGCCTCACGTAGCTTCACAAAGGCCTCCAATTTCTCAACTATGGACTTGCACTTCATGTGGCCTAGGCTGCACCTCACGCATGCAAATTAGGCCACTCCCAGGCTTGTGATTCCTTGATAAATCTCGTACTAATATCCAATCCTTTAGAGCACTTAAATTGATGATTAAAGCTTAAGCACAAGGCCCATGATTTGAAGTATTGATGGACAATTATGAAGAATTATCTATAGCTTGACTTAGGATGGAAAACTATTGAAGGAACATTAATTAGTTTAGATTTGATTTTGTTTTAATTTGATTTGGTTTGAATTCTAAAATAATTAGGTTTAAGGTTAGTATTTAAGGAGGAGAAACACTCACGTGACACTCTTCTCTCTGCTCTCCCAGCCATTTTGACAATTCAGAGTTTTATTTTTGCATCATGAGCAACTAATCTCCTTTGTTAAGGTTAGGAGCTTTGTTCATCTTTTTTATGGATTATTAATCTAAGTATGTTACTTTATTTGAGGTTTATGTTTTGATCTATTTCATGATTGAGTTTTTGTTCTTCATCCCTAAAGAATTAGAATTGTTGAAAAATATTCTAACTCCATTTTGAATTCTAAATATTGTTTTGGAAAAAGTAATATTGGAATTAGCTTGAAAATTTTTTCTCACAACTTTTTGATTTAAGTAGGAATAGTGTTTCAAAGAGTGTGTGCCACTTTGTGATTTCAATTGCTCTAGTTTAAATAAGTATAGTGACATGAAATTCGGATTAGAAAAATTTTGGAAATCATTCTTTCTTGTAAGTTTCAATTGTTTAGGACTAGTTTAGATAAGTAACATATAATTCAACCTAAGGACTATTCTTGAATCTTATTTGAAATTAAATTAGAATTGTGTGTCACCTCTTTTCTTAAATAATTGACTAAGGAATTAGAGATTAATTAGGTTAAAAAAATTAAATTGCCAAAGAATTGACATTTGATTATTTATGATTTGTCGTAATTGATCTTTGCATGCCTCAAATAAATAAACACAAGGATCGTTTTCCTAAAGAGTGAATATCTCTGAAATCTTAACATCTTTACCATCATTGTCTTCATTCACATTCACTATTTGCTATTTATTGCTTTGTTTCTATTCATGTTTATTTTTCTCATTCCTCTATTTTTTGAATTGTCTAATTAGAATAATCAATTAATCATTATTGCTTAGTCCTTTAATCCTCATGGGAACGATAACTCACTCACAGTGATATTACTTGATACGATTCGGTGTACTTGCTGAGTTGTGGTGTTGCAAAACTCCGTATCAAGTTTTTGATGCCATTGCTGGTGATTAATTGAGATAACAACTACCACATTAATTAATTCTCTAAATTAGACATTTTCTTTTCTTTTGCTACTCACTGGAATTTCCTTCACTGTGACGTTGAAAATTTTTATCTTTTCTCTTTATTTTTTCTTATTTTTGCATGCAGGAAAATAAAGACAGGGAACCCCTGTTGTTTGATCTAGAAATTGAAAGAATTCTTCATCAATTAAGGAAGAAATCTAAAATTCAAGAGGAGAAAATTCAAGAGGAGCTTGAGCCAGAAAGCATGACAAACAACAACAACAATGCTAATGCTAGGAGGACTCTTGGAGACTTTATTAACCCCTACAAACAGTAGTTGTGAGAGTAGCATAGTGAGGTCCACTGTGGAGAGAAACAACTTTGAGTTAAAGTCTCAACTCATCACTTTGGTGCAACAAAATTGTCAATTTAGTGGGAGCTCTCAAGAAGATCCTAATTTATTCATATTTATCTTCTTACAAATAAGTGACATAGTTAAATTCAATGACGTCTCTGCTAAAGCTTATCGCTTGATATTGTTCCTATTCTCTGTAAGGGACCAAGCTAAGCAGTGTCTTGAAACTCAATAAAAAGAAAGCATAGCAATATGGGATGATTTGGTCAATAAATTCTTAACCATATTCTTTCTACCACAGAGATTAGCAAAGCTGAGACATGATATCCAGACTTTCATTCAGAAAGATGGAGAATCTCTTTATGAAACTTGGAAAAGGTACAAAGAAATATTGAGAAAGTGCTCCCAAGATATGTTTGTTGATTGGGTACAACTCCAAATTTGCTATGATGGACTCACTCCTACTTCTAGAACTTTATTGGATTCCTCAGCTGAAGGATCCATGCATACGAAGACTACTTAAAAAGTCTTAGAATTGATTGAGATTGTGTCCAACAATCAATTTTTATACTCCTCTAAAAGAACAATGAAGAGAGGTGTGATGGAGTTAGATACTCTGAACACTATTTTGGCACAAAACAAAGCTATGTCTTAACAAATATCTTCACTCACAAAGCAATTCAGGAACATGCAAGTCTCTATAGTAGGAGCACAAGTTTTTCTCTGTAACTTGTGTGGATCAACTCACAAGGAGGACGAGTATGTGTTGTTTCAAGGAGAATGAGCTACCATTGAGCAAGTAAATTGCATGGAAAATTTTCAAAAGCCACCACCCAATGGCCCCTTCTCAAAAACTTATAATTTCGGATAGAGAAACCATCCCAATTTTCGTTGGGGCAATTAAGAGCAAAAAAACTTTACTGCACCTCACCAACAACAATTTTAGCCCATACAACCACAAATTCACCAAGGACTTTCTTCTCTAGAAATCAAATTTTCTTCCTTAAAACTACCATTGAGAAACTATCCCAAGCCACTACCACAATAGCCCAATCCACCTGAATCTGATGTTATAGAGGTATTCCTTCTTTTTCGTATGGAACGGATGGTATCTGTCTTTAGTATTTGTGTTAATATATACGATTATATTTTCGTACGACAATAAGTTGATTTTTTTGTCTTTAGATTCATGTTCGTGCAATGCACGGTCCCTTCACTAGTACGTTATTAAAATCTAAATATGCTACTAATTGTACAAACAAAAAATGTGCTACTAACTAAACGAAGAAACTACGAAGCTGCATGCACTTTTAGTTTACAAATTTTTTTTAAAAGATTACTTGTTTGTTGATAACTTATGAGCATCACAATTATATTTTTAAGACATATTCAATAAATTAACTTTTCCTATCTGCCTTTTTAAAATAGATAATTTTTCATATTCATATTAATAGGGTTGCATAATAAGATTGGATTATTTCAAATAATATTTTATGATGCGGACAACATCTAGCAGAATGTGTGAGCAATTAAATAATTTAATTAAGTTTTATCAATAAGTAATTTGCATCTAAAAATCTGATTTTTATATTATATAAGTTTTGTTTATTTATTTATTTTATTGTTATTAGACTAATTTTATTAGTTTAGGTTAAATAAAAATTATTTTAAAAAATATGACTGTTATAATATCTTACTTAATAACTTTCTTTCGATTGATTTAAATTAGTTAAACTTTTTTGACATTATAAAATATCGTTAGGAAAATTTTATTTAATTTATTTTATATATTTGAAAAGATCCAAATGATTAGGTAGGATAGCTTTTTAGTATTTTTTTTGTTTTTATTTTAATTTTTTTTAAAGAAACCGATATCATTAGTTAGCATAGTTTTAATATTTTATTTTATATTTATATCATTTGTTCCAAAAAATTATAGTTAGTTCGTTAGTGGCATTATTGTTGGTTTTTCATTGTTATTTCATATGTTTATAGTTGTAGCTGAGAGTGCTTTATCTTAAGCAGATTTTTTACATCATGACTCTTTCAGATATTCTGTTGGCGTACATCAGGGAGGCAAAATTTGAGTATGGTACGAGGCTTAGGGACTTTTTGTTTCGACAACACAGGATATTCAAATTTGTAGAGAGATGACGTCTGGAGGCACACACATTCTACCTACCGTGGGGTAAGTGTATCATCACACTCCAGGATATGGCATATAATCTTGGGTTACGTACGAATGGAGACTCGGTTGGGGGTTGCCTGCAGGATTTTCAGACTCACCATTAGAGACCGGCATGGCATTGGGTTGAAGAGCTACTGGGAGACATGCCACCGCAGTAACCGGAGGACAGTAAGGAGAGCTTTTCGACCAAGATGATGTGGTTGTGATAGAGAATGCAGCATTTTCCTACTTATGTTGATTCTGACACATTGCCATAGTATACTTGGTGAAGAACTGGGATTTTTCATGTAAAACTGTTTTAATAAAAATGATAATTTTAGTGCCCAGAATAGATTCAAAATTTAGAAGTTTTAATTTGAAAATATAAAGGTGAAATTTGGTTTCAGTGAACTTTTCTAAGTCAGAAAATGTATTTTCTGCGAATGACCGAGAACCGGCAGCCGAACTGGTTCAAGCCTGTCTGGTACTGTGTTTTGAGAAAAATAAGATTTTAAAAATTGATTTATTGTTTTAAAAGGACAAAAATAATTTAGAATTGGAAACTGGACACTCATCTTAAAGGTTTTGACCCAAAGTGGGCCAAATGGACCAAAAATACTTAGCGAGTTGGACCGGGCCCAAGTCCAACATATATAACCTTCATTAAATGAGCATTTCAGCTCATTCACTCACAAAAGAAGGTGAGGCACGCTGAAATGAGAAAGAGGGAGGAGAGCTCCAAGTTACTATTCACCTCCTCCTTCAAACCTCCATAACTTTTGATCCGGAGCTCCGATTGACGAGCCGTTTGCGGCCACGCGAAACTCTCGACGAGCTCTTCCTTTCTATCTAAGTTTTTCTGGTAAGAACTCGAAACTCTATCTCCAGTTTTATGCCCTAAGTTCTGCACGTTTTTGGGTTATGGTTTTGAGTAGATTTTGTGGTTTTGCTTGTTTAGGTGATCTCTAGTAGCGAGTAATTGTTGGATTTTACCTCTAATCTCGTTGGGTAAGGTAAGGTTTCACTAAACCCTTGTATTTAGTTATTTTATGTATCTTAGATTTTGATTTTGGTGATATATATGATGTTAGATTGAGTTTTGGATGTTTGTTGGAGTTGGTTGAGGCTTTGGATCAAGTTTGGTGGCTTCGTTTGGTATTTGGTGCGTTCGGGAATTGGCCAAGGTATGGTTTCAGTTTCTTTTATGTAATATATACTGTTTCTGGAAACTTAGGCTAGTTGACCCATAGGATAGGATTGAATTAAATTAGTTGTTAGAATTGTTAAATGATGATTTATGATAAATTATGATGGATTGATGACTTTTGAGTATATTGATGAATTATGATGTTGTAGTGCTAAATATGGTGTGAAATAATTAGATTGAGATGAAATGAGAGTGGGTGTGATGCTTGGTATTGATAGATGATGAGAGTTGTGGTTTATTGTTGTTGATGAGGGTTATTGGTATTAATTGTTTATTATGATGTTGGTTGATGTTGATGAGTGTGTATGTTGATTGTGGAAATATGAATGTTTATAAGGATTGATAGTATTGAGGTAAATTGATGAGAAGTATGAATTTTGATTTTGAGGACAATTGGTGTAAATGTGAGTTATTAAGGATAATGAGAAGAATAAACGTTTTGATGGAATTGAGTAATGTTGGGTATTATTTAGTGATAATTATTGGAATTGATGATAATTTGTATTGGTGTTGATGAGTATTTATGGTGATTAATTATGTTGATGATTGATGGAAATGGTAATTGGTAATATTGATGTTAATGAGGTCCATGGAAATTGAGAAATGTGACTTTGGTTGGATTTAGAGTTGGATGGTTTGGAAGGTTGTATGATTGAGAAAATAGTTGAAGTAGTGTTTGGTATGAGTTTTGGATTGTTATGGTATGGTTGATATGTGATTGATTTGGTTTGGATTGAGATTGGTTAAAATTTGAGTTTATGAGGTTTTTGGTAAAAATAGATTTTTGGTAAACTTTGTCTGATCATAACTTCTGTCTCGGTTTTCAAAACTTGTTGAATTTGGTTTAAAATTAAAGATTATTGAAAACCCTTTGATTTGATATAAAGTTTGTAAAATTTAGAATTTTGTAGAGGAATTTATGATCATTCAAAGATTGGTGTCGAAATTTGAAATTCTGCAAAGTTGCAGAATTTTGTGATTTCTGGTATGTGCGTACGCACAGCCCTGTATGCACGCACACGTTGGGAAGGTCAGTCTGTTGGGGGTGCTAGCACAGGTTGTGTGAGTGAACAGACATTGTGAATTTTGGTATCTGTGCGTACGCACATGTGCGTACGCACACCCCCTGTTTCTCAAACTTAAACTTTGTTTTCAACTGTTTCACATTCCCAACAAACTTGTAAGCTTCTGTGACACCATTTTGAGATTCTTGGGCGTATTTTTGGGCTTTGGAACATGGGAAGGGTCTTAGGAGAATTTATTTGGTGTTATTTTGAAAAGTTAGTAAACGAAGTTTTAGGTTTCTGATGTATTGAGGATGAGTTGGTTGAGAGAGAAGAAGAGTAGTGAACTAGGTGATTGCAGATAATGAATTGAGACACTAATGAACTGATGAGTTTGGGATGGAAAGTATGAATTGATAATGGATGTGATGAGTTGAGGACTCAAAAAAAAAGGAATGAATGATCCTGATGGATGTTGAGAGTGTGCCAGGCACTCTAACCTTGAAATGATAATATTTGAAAGAGAGTGTGACATGCACTATATCCTTGGAATGTTGAGAGTTGATAATTGGAAGTGATTTGAGATGAGAAATGATGATGATTTGAGGTTGATGGACTTGTGGATGTGGATAGTGAGCCAGGCACTATATCCTTGGAATGATAGTGAGCCAGGCACTATATCATTGGAATGATTTGTGATAAATTATATGTTGTTGTTGTTTTTCTTCTCTGCCACAAGAGTAGGCCAGGCACTATATCTTCGGATTAAGCATGCAAGTGGGCCAGGCACTATATCCTCGGAACAAGAGCAGGCCAGGCGCTATATCCTCGGAAGTGGCAGAAAAGGCGACATCCGAAAGGGTGTATCAGGTTGGCATTCATAGACCGACAAGTGATATCACGAGCCAATAGGATAGACATTCATCATATGCATCTCTTATGTGCTTGATTGCTTTGATTACTTGAGTTTGCCTAATTGTATAACATGCCTACTTGATTCTTGAATTACTTGTATATATATGAATACTACCTGTATTTTTCTTTCTTGCATTATCTGTGTTTGTCTGGTACTGAGGAGGTTAGGTAGATAGTGGCGATGGGATCACACGGAGCTTAGGGTGGCGAAGACTGTGGGATACAGCGGTGTGACTAGTTCTAGTTAGAAATCCCCAAAGTTAGATAACCCTGCTTATGGTTTATGGTTAAGTGTATATATTTATTTATTTTGTTCTAAGTTTGAATATCCGTATGTGATGTGAAGTTCTAGGATTGCCTTCGGTGTCCCGGAGCCTTACATCTTACATCATTGGGCACTGTTACCATACTGAGAACCTCCGGTTCTCATTCCATACTTTGCTGTTGTTTTTCAGATGCAGGTCGTAGTCCACCTCGATGAGATTGCAAATATGGTGACAGAGCGGAGTATGGTTCCTCCTTGGTTTATTTCTGTTTTTCTTTGTTATAGTTACTCTCACATCCTTTGTATATTTATCTTTATGGCCTTAGAGGCTTATTTGAGAGAATAGTTGTATAAGCTATTTTTAACTTCAAATTCTGTATGTCTGTATATACTAGTCGGCTTAAACTCCGCAAGTCGCAACTTGTCCCCTATGCTTATTTTACTATTATATCTATATATATTCCATTTTGTTGTATTTATATCTTGTATCTTATGCGTTAGCTTCGTGTGAATGTTTCACACTTTTGTAATTCTGTCCTTGAGTTTAATCCTTCATCAGGCTTCTAGAATATATTATTTTCTTCTATATAAATATGTATAAGCTTTAGAACTGTCGTAACCTTTGATTAACCTTTGCCTTTCGGCTAGAGGTAAGGCTTTGGGTAATGGGGGTGTTACATTTAGTGGTATCAGAGCGGTTCGTCCTCGTGAGCCTGAGGGATGGACCGATTGTGCTTCGTTGCACACTCTGGGTCATTTTTCTTTCATGCTATATAGGTTATCTCATTGATATTGCATAGCATGCTTGTTTGTGAGTGCCTTTGGGGATAATTAAAGCACCGACCTTGAGATATTGAGACTGATCACCTTGGTATCGATTGTTTGGTATGGAAAGGAAACCTGAATGGCAACTCGCGGACGAGGTCAGTTACATGAACGGAGAGGTAGTGAGGATGGATAACCTAGCCGATGCGTTACGAGCTCAGCCTATTTTGGAAAGTCAGTTCGTAGAGTTGCGGGGCATAACGGCTGATGGGTGCGGCTTAGCACTAGTGGCAACGGAAGTAACGATTGACGCTTTTGCGGTTTTTAATTAAGATTTCCGATTTCTAAACAGTATGATTTTAGATTCTTGTTGAAAAAGTTTTAAAGTTTAGAATGATTTTGAAAAATTTGATTTGGAACTTGGCTTGAATGATTTGGTTTTGAAAGTAAGTCAGAATTTTTGATTTGATGATGTGATTTAAAAGAAAAAGTGAGTTTTAAGATTTTCTTGATTTGTGATTTTGGTTTATAATTTATCTTATCAACAAGGGATTCAACTGATATTAGGATTTAAGGATTTTAAATGAATTTAAGAAATTTATGCTTCAAAGTAATTAATTTAAGAGTAAATGATTTTTGAGTCTTTTGAAAAAGGTTTGATATTGATCTTGTTTTGAATGTTTTACAAAATTGTTACAAAGATCGGTATTTGTTTTAAGAAAAATTTTGGATTCTTAATGATAATAATCAGAGTGACGCAGTGGAAGGCGAGAGGGGACATCAACACAGTAGGGCGCTTCGAGGAGGATATATCGCGTGATTCGATTTTCGAGGGCAAAAATCTTTTTAAGGAGGGGAGGATGTAAGAATTGGGGTTTTTCACATAAAATCGTTTTAATAAAAATGATAATTTTAGTGCCCGGAATAGATTCAAAATTTAGAAGTTTTAATTTAAAAATATAAAGGTGAAATTTGGTTTCAGTGAATTTTTCTGAGTCAGAAAATGTATTTTCTGCAAAAGACCGAAAACCGGTAGCCGAACCGGTCGAACCGGTTCAAGCCTGTCCGGTACTGTATTTTGAGAAAAATAAGATTTTAAAAATTGATTTATTGTTTTAAAAGGACAAAAATAATTTAGAATTGGAAACTGGACACTCATCTTAAAGGTTTTGGCCCAAAGTGGGCCAAACAGACCAAAAATACTTAGCGGGTTGGACCGAACCCAAGTTCAACATATATAACCCTCATTAAATGAGCATTTCAGCTCATTCACTCACCAAAGAAGGTGAGGCACGCTAAAATGAGAAAGAGGGAGGAGAGCTCCAAGTTACTATTCACCTCCTCCTTCAAACCTCCATAACTTTTGATCCGGAGCTCCGATTGACGAGCCGTTTGCGATCACGCAAAGCTCTCGACGAGCTCTTCCTTTCTATTTAAGTTTTTTTGGTAAGAACTAGAAACTCCATCTCCAGTTTGTGCCCTAAGTTCTGCACATTTTTGGGTTATGGTTTTGAGTAGATTTTGTGGTTTTGCTTGTATAGGTGATCTCTAGTAGCGAGTAATTGTTGGATTTTACCACAAATATCGTTTGGTAAGGTAAGGTTTCACTAAACCCTTGTATTTAGTTATTTTATGTATCTTAGGTTTTGATTTTGGTGATATATATGATGTTAGATTGAGTTTTGGATATTTGTTGGAGTTGGTTGAGGCTTTGGATCAAGCTTGGTGGCTTCATTTGGTGTTTGGTGCGTTTAAGAATCGGCCAAGGTATGGTTTCGATTTCTTTTATTTAATATGTAATATTTCTAGAAACTTAGGCTAGTTGACCCATAGGATATGATTGAATTAAATTGGTTGTTGGAATTGTTGAATGATGATTTATGATGAATTATGATGGACTGATGAGTTTTGAGTATATTGATGAATTATGATGTTGTAATGCTAAATACGGTGTGAAATAATTAGATTGAGATGAAATGAGAGTGGGTGTGATGCTTGGTATTGATAGATGATGAGAGTTGTGGTTTATTGTTGTTGATGAGGGTTATTCGTGTTAATGATATATTATGATGTTGGTTGATGTTGATGAGTGACGGGAGGGTGGAAGTCGGCCAATTAAAAAATTATAATATAAGAACAGCGTTGCGAGTATAGCTCTTAACCAGCTGAAATCCGCTCCATCAATTTAGAAAAGTTGTCACAAAAGTTTTGAATAAAAATACTGGGAGTATGAGTCCCAGGTCGTCTCCCAACGAGTTGCTAAAAGGGTGCTATCTTATTAATCATGAGTTTTCTGGGTAATTTTGAGTTTGGGCAATGGGCAAATAAATAATTGTAAATTAAAGCAATGAAAATTAAAAGAGATTTATAATATTCAAAATAAAAGGCCTTGACTGGGGGAATGATTAATTGAAAGTTCTATCATTGTTAGAATTCTCTCAAGTGTAGTAGAAAGAGGTTGTTGTTTTCACTTAGTTAACCCTTACTAAATAAAGGAAAGTCAAGTGATTGAACTAACTCTTATTCGCAAATCCTAGTCCTCTCCCTTGGGAAGGTCTAGCGTTAGTAAATACAGAATTAGCCAACAACTTCTAATTTAACTATTCACTTGAGCATTCCAACTCAAGTGTCTCCTTTTAATCAACCCCCATGTCAAGTTGGGAGTCTACTCCATCAACATGGATACCATCTTCGTTATTGGGAGTTTGGAGTAGAAAAGAGATATGATAATTTAAATAAGATAGGAATTCAAAATTAATTAAAAGTAAAAGTAATCCTTTGTATTAATAAATTCTAAAAATAATCCAATTGTAACTCTAAACAAGAATTAAGAATATCAAATAATAAAAGAGTAAGAAAACAAACTAGAATAGTATCTTCAACGGAGGTGATGACTCTTCAATATCCAAAACAAAAGCAATAAACTATGAAACTATGAATGTAAAGGAAAACCTAGAGGAAGAGTAATTTTTTCTCTAGATTCAGATCTAAAAAACTAAAACTATGCTAATGAGAATCTGTGTTGAGTCTCTGCATGTTCCCTGGCTCTAGTCTGTGTTTCTGGGCTGAAAAATTGGGTCAAAACTCGGCCCGAAATTGCCCCCAGTATTTTCTGTTATTTCTGCAGATCGCACATGTCACGCGTACGCGTCAGTCACGCGTGCACGTCGCTGGTCGTTTTTGGCGTGTCACGCGTACGCGTCAGGCATGCGCACGCGTCGCTGCAATTTTCTCCATATCGCGCGCTCGCGTGAGCCATGCGTGCGCGTCGATGCTCGCTGGTTATCTCCTTAGTTTCTTGTGTTCCTTTCATTTTTGCAAGCTTCCTCTCCATTCTCTAAGTCATTCCTGCCTTATAAAGCCTGAAACACTTAACACACAGATCACGATATTGAATGGTATAACGGTGAATTAAAATACACAAATTAAAGATTCTAGGAAGCAAGTTTTCAACCATAGAATAACACTAGGAAGGAATTGTAAAATCATGCAAATCATATGAATAAGTGGGTAAGGACTTGATAAAAATCACTCAATTAAACACAAGATAAACCATAAAATAGTGGTTTATCAACCTCCCCACACTTAAACATTAGCATGTCCTCATGCTTAGCTCAAGGAGATAAAATAAATGAGTAGGGAAAAGTAAGACTCATGCAATGCAATGCAACCTATGAATGCAACTATATGCTAAAATGATTTTGCCTACTTGGTTAAAAGTAAATATGTTCTTCAAGACAAATATAAATCAAATATCACTAATTAAAATCACACAGTAAAAATAAGTAAACTTGTAAGAAGACAGCTCATGAAAGCAGGAAATATAGAATCAAGCATTGAACCCTCACTGATGGTGTATATGCACTCTAATCACTCAAGTGTATAGGGTAATCACTCTACTCTTCCCTAATCATGCTTTCTAAACTTTGTTCTTCACCTAACCAATCAACAAGTATTTAATGTACCAATGCAAATATCATGAGGTCTTTTCAAGGTTGTAATGGGGTCAAGGTAAAGGTGAGGGTATATATATGGCTAAGTGAGCCATAAATTAAATCCTTGATCAACCTAAGCTTTCACCTATACATACTTTATATACTTTTAAATTCATGCCTAGCTACCCAAAATTCCCACTTTTGTATTACATACTCATGCATCAACCCTTCTTTTAATTTGTATCACATATGCATTGATCTTTTCATTAACTTAACATTAGGGTAATTTTGTCCCCTTATTTATTTACTTATTTATTTAATTGAATATTTTTGGTTTTTTTTTTAAAGTAAAAGTAAACATAACTTATCAATGCAGATGGATTTTTTAATTTTTCTGGTTTCACATGAGTAGGTACCCAAATTCCTAATATTTCATCATTTAAGCACTGTACACTTTTATTAACCCAAGTTCCCACAGTTTTTCCCACACTTAGTTACTACAAAATTTCTATCTTAAGCTAATCAAAGATTCAATTTGGGTATTTAATTTGTTTTTCTGCTTAAGGCTAGTGATGTGGTAAAATATAGAACAAATGGGATAGAAAGGTTCAAGGTGGCAAACAAAGGTAAAAGGAAGGGCAGGCTTTTTGGGGTAAATGAGCTAATAATCAAATAATGGCCTCAATCATATGCATGCATGTAAACACATTAAACATTGGACATATAGGATGGAACAAAATATAGATTAGAATCACAGAGAAGAAAACACACAAGAAAAAATATTATGGTTAAATAGTGTAACCATGTAATTAAGTTCAAATCTAACAGGTTGTGTGTTCTTTGCTATAATTTATGTTCTAATTTACAGTCTTCAAACAAATTTAACACAAAATTTTAATTTGAATTAGTGAAATTTTCAAAATAGAGTCTTGAAAAGAAACTTATTATTTTTCAACCAAATAGAATATTCATGCAAACACATATTACTATGCAATCTATCCTATCCTAACAAAAGAAAACTAAATATCCTATTGGTGCTAAGGAAGAGAATTTACCTCTAGAAGTCAGGTACTAACCGACCTCCCCACACTTAAAGCTTGGCAGCGTCCTCGGTGCCATCAGTCAGGAATAAAGGGGGGCTGGTAGTAGTATCTCTATAATTGGAACCGTCATGGCTCCCTGTGCTGGTAAATGAAGTGGAGTCCGGGGTGTCTGGGTCTTCTTCAGGTGGGTGGTTACGAACAAGCAGCTCCTTGAGGTATGTAAATCGGCGCTTGTTACGGCGCTCTCTTCGTTTTCCCTGCCGATCAAGCCGGTCCAACCTCTCAAGTATCTGATGGAGCAATTGATTTGTTGAAGGTGCTTGTGGTGTGGAAGGAGAAGGGATATCTTTCGCCGATTCTGTGGTTTGGTTGATAGTGGCTGTTGGAGGTCTGATGTACTTCCCATTGGGGACGTACTGATCATCCCGTGGAATCATGGCCTTAGTGTCCCCAACTCTGTAGGAAACTCCAGATGCCGAGACTAGATCTGAAACCAAGGCGTAAAAAGGTAGGTTGCCCGCAATTTGTACGTGTCCCATGGCATTCCGGAGGTGTCTTGGTAGTTTGAAAGGCTGGTCTGTAAGGATACACCAGAGTAGAACAACCATATCTGCAGTGAAGGAGGACTCATGAGTGCTCGGAAAGACGTAATAGGACATGATCTGTGCCCATACTCGAGCCTCCAAGGTGAGTGCTGAAGCCAATAAGAGGCTGGTTTGTAAGGATACACCAGAGTAGAACAACCATATCTGCAGTGAAGGAGGACTCGTGAGTGCTCGGAAAGACGTAATGGGACATGATCTGTGCCCATACTCGAGCCTCCAAGGTGAGTGTTGAAGCCAATATGCCCTTAGGTCGGGATCGATGGTATCCATAGATCCATCTGCTGTCAGGTTGTGCTATAACTTTGAGAACTGTGTCCCAGTCAAATTGGTATATCTGGCGTTTGAAAGAGGCTTCTTGGAATGCGTCCAATCCTTCTGGAGCAGGGGGAAGATCTAAAGCTCGCTGAATGTTTTCTTCAGTTATGAGGACTTGCTTCTGACGGAAATAGACAGACTGTAGGGTTGGCATGTGAAAATTGGAGTAGAATTCGACTACCCATGAAAGGTTAACCTGTTGTGGCTATCTCCATAGGAATCCCCATTGTCTTCGCTCAATGCGGGGCTCAAAAAATTCAATAATGTGGGTCGGGAGGATGAGTAGGTGCTCATTGTTGTAGTTCCACTCAGCCAGGATGGGGAACATCTGCTCACAGTAGCGGTTAGTGAACCGCGCAATGTCCTTTGCTGGAAAGGCTTTCTCTTTTTCATCGAACTTGATGATCCTCTTGACTCACTTTGTTGAGGGCTTTACTGATGTTGAGGAAGGTTCCGCAGCTAGTGCTCTTTTTGTTCCTTTCCTTGCTGGTGGTTTGGGAGTAGTTTTCTCTTTACCCTTCTTGGTGGCCATCCTGAAAAGGGAAAAGGAAAGTAACATTTAAAGCTAAGGGTTAGAGCAAGGAAGGGACGGTACAATTGATAATCAATGCCAAGGTAAAGAAGGATGTCGTTAACTATGGTCGCGACTACATGTGATAAGTTCATCAATGGAAATATAGCAAGTGCAGATTATGGCAAGTAGATGCAAGATGTTTATTAGCATGCCGGCAAAGGCATGAGTAGCATGAATCAAGCATTAATTGCCCAATTTGATTATCAAATATTTCAAACTAACAATCTGTTTGTATTGACAATTATATTCAATCAATAAAATATTGAAAGGGGTTTTGTGAAAAATAGGCATTAGAGTAGAAGAATAGAATAATTTAAAAATGCACAATGCCATACGGGCTTTTTCATAACCACTTAGCATGCATGGTAAATATGTTACTGAAAGTATTGAATTTGAACATGCAAGCAACCCTAAGATAATTAATAATTGTCAAACAACTCCTTAATAATCCACAAGCAAAATATAGAAGAAAATAATCACCTAATTAAATTTCTAACACCAATTAAAAGGATGTAAAAAGAAAAAAAGAAAGACTAAGAAAACATAGATTATGAAATTAAAAAGAAAAAGAAGAAGAAAACATAAATAAAAAAATAATGGAAAAGGAAAAAGGGAAAGAAGAAAAGAAAACCTTGATGAAGAAGATGAAGAAGGGGGAAGAAAGTAGTAGAAAGTAAGAAAGAATAAAGAAGAAAGAAGGAAGAAGAAAGAAATAAGATGGGGGAAGAAAGAATTAGGATTAGGGAAGAAAAGATAGGAATTCTGGCGCTGATCTGGTTAAACTGTTCGGCGCAGGTGACACAGACGCATGCATCACGCGTTCGCGTGATTTGGGCTATTTTCAAGTGACCTGACGCGTCCGCATGACCTGAATTGTGATAGTGGCGCGAGAGCAGCCTCGTGCATGCACAACTCTCTGTTTTAATACGCACATTGCCAAAATTTGAGGTGACGTGTGCGTGTCAAGGACGCACACGCGTGAATGGCCTGATTTTGAAAAATGACGCGTACGCGTGAGGGAGGCGTATGCGTGAGGGACGCGTACGCGTGATAAGGTTTGTACTTCTAGCACAATTCTAGCCCCACATTATCTCAACTCTCTGGCCATACACCCTTTTACGTCGATTTTGCAGGGTTACGCGTGCGCATGGGGACGCGCACGCGTGGATGGCTGATTTTTTAAGTGACACGGACACGTCAGGGACGCGTACGCATGGGCATGTTTGTGCCTAAAGCACGCCTCCAGCCATGCTCCCGCGCAACTCTCTGTTTCTTTTCTTCCTTGTTTCGTATGCACACATGACGCGTACGCGTCAGTGACGCTTGCGCATCGTGTGCCCCCCCTTTTTTATGCAGAATACAAAATGAAGATACTGATGCAGATGTTATGAATGACACTAATAAACATAAAGGAGAATAAAATAAAATAAAACTAAGATTGAAAATGAACAATCATACCATGGTGGGTTGTCTCCCTCCTAGCACTTTGCTTTTACGTCCTTAAGTTGGACGGTCTTCAGGCTCATTCTGCTTCTGTTGGTGGGTCCTCCAAGAGGAAGACCTCTAGCTCTTTGTGTTCCTTCATCTTCTCTCCATGATAAAGCTTTAGCCGATGTCCATTGACCTTGATGCAATTAGAACTTGAAGGATGACGCAGGTGGAAGACGCCATATGGCTTTGCTTTCTCCACTCTATAGGGACCTTCTCATCTGGATCTCAGCTTGCCTGGCATGAGTCTCAACCTGGAGTTGTAAAGGAGAACCAGATCTCCTAGTCTGAACTCTCTTCTCTTGATATACTTGTCATGCACAGCCTTCATTTTCTCTTTGTATAATCTGGAGTTATCATAAGCTTCGAGTCGAAGAGTCTCCAGTTCTGCTAGTTGCAACTTCCTTTCAGCACCAGCTTGTTCAAAATTCATGTTGCACTCCCTCACAACCCAGAAAGTCTTGTGTTCTACCTCTACTGGGAGGTGGCAAGCCTTTTCGTACACTAAGCGGAAGGGGCTCATCCCAATGGGTGTCTTGTACGCTGTCCGATATGCCCAGAGCGCATCTTGTAGCCTGGCACTCCAGTCCTTCCTATGAGGCTTTACTATCTTCTCCAGAATACGCTTTATTTCTCTATTAGATACTTCTTCTTGCCCATTGGTCTGGGGATGGTATGATGTTGCTACTTTGTGAACAATCCTATGCTTCTTCAGTAATCCTGCTAATCTCCTGTTACAGAAGTGAGTGCCTTGATCACTCACGATTGCTCGTGGTGATCCAAAGCGACAGAAAATATGGTTTCTAACAAAGGAAACAACAGTGTTAGCATCATCAGTATGGGTAGGAATTGCTTCCACCCATTTGAAAACATAATCCACAGTAAACAGTATATAAAGGTAACCACTAGAGTTTGGAAATGGACCCATGAAGTCAATACCCAAAACATCAAAAATTTCATAGAAAAGTATAATCTGTTACGGCATCTCAGCCCTCTTGGATATATTACCAAACCTTTGGCATGGGGAACAAGATTTACAAAAAGCAGCAGCATCTTTAAAAAGAGTAGGCCACCAGAATCCACAATCTAAAATTTTTCTAGCTGTTCTTTGAGGGCCAAAATGTCCACCACTCTCAGAAGAGTGGCAGGCCTCTAAAATAGACTGAAATTCTGATTGAGGCACACACCTTCTAATTACCTGGTCAGCACCACACCTCCATAAGTATGGGTCATCCCATATATAATATTTAGACTCGCTTTTTAGCTTGTCCCTTTGATGCTTAGTAAAATTAGGAGGGAAAATATGGCTAACTAGATAATTAGCTACAGGTGCATACCAAGGAACTACTTCAGATACTGCGTGCAAGCTATCAAATGGAAAAGCATCATTGATAGGAGTGGAGTCATCCTTAATGTGCTCAAGGCGACTCAAGTGGTCTGCCACTAAATTCTGGTTACCACTCCTATCCTTAATTTCTAAATCAAATTCTTGCAGCAACAGTATCCAACGTATCAACCTTGGTTTGGATTCTTTTTTAGCTAATAAATACTTTAGAGCTGTATGGTCTGAGTACACTACCACCTTAGTACCAAGTAGATAGGCTCGGAATTTATCCAGAGCAAAAAAATAGTCAGAAGCTCTTTTTTTGTGGTGGTGTAATTAGACTGAGCAGCGTCTAAGGTCTTAGACGCATAAGCAATTACAAAAGAATCCTTACCTTTGCGCTGAGCCAGTGCCGCTCCTACTGCATGGTTGGAGGCATCACACATAATCTCAAAAGGATGGCTCTAGTCTGGTCCTCTCACAATTGGAGCTTGAGTCAGGGCGATCTTTAGCTTATCAAATGCTTGCATGAATCCTCACTGAACTCGAACTCAATATCTTTCTGCAGCAGTCTGGATAAAGGCAATGCTACCTTACTGAAGTCCTTGATGAATCTCCTGTAGAAACCTGCATGGCCAAGGAATGAATGGACTTCCCTCACGGAGGACGGGTAAGGTAAACTAGAAATGACTGATAAACCACTATTTTATGGTTTATCTTGTGTCTAATTGAGTGGTTTCATCAAGTATTTGCCTACTTATTCATATGATTTGTATGATTTTACAATCCCTTCCTAGTTTTGTTTTACGATTGAAAACTTGTTTCCTAGGTATCTTTAATTAGTATATTTTAATTCTCCTTTATACCATTCGATGCCGTGATCCGTGTGTTAAGTGTTTCAGGCATTATAGGGCAGGAATGGCTTAGAGAATGGAGAGAAAGCTTGCAAAAATGGAAGAAACACAAGAAACTAAGGAGATGACCAGCGAGTACCGACGCACACGCATGGCTCACACGAGCGCGCGGAATGGAGAAGTTTGCAGCGACGCGTGTGCGTGCCTGACGCGTACGTGTGGATTGGAGTTTTGCAAGATGACGCGTGCGCGTGCCTGATGCGTACGCGTGACAAGGAAATTCGCCAAATGATGCGCACACATGACTGACGCGTACGCGTGATCTGCGCGATCTGCAGAATTAACAGAAAATGTTGGGGGCGATTTCGGGCCGAGTTTTGATCCAGTTTTTGGCCCAGAAACATAGAATAAAGCCAGAGAACATGTAGAGACTCAACATATACAAACACAATATTCATAATTCACAATTTTAGGTTTTAGATGTAGTTTTTTAGAGAGAGGTTCTCTCCTCTCTCTAGGTTTTAGGATTTAGAATTTCTCTTAGGTTAGGTTTACTTCTTCTCAATTCCAGGTTCAATGTTCCTTTAAATTAGTTTCTCTTCTACTTTTATTTACTCTATTACTTTAGTTGCTCTATTTCACTTGCTAATTACTTATGTTGCCAAATTGGCTTATGAACTCTTCATGTTAGATTTGAATATTCTATTTAATGCAATTTGAGGTATTTCAGATTTATGATTGCTTTCTTCTATTTATGATATAAATAATTTAGATTTCCCCCCTTTGCTTTGGTTGAGTAATTGGTGACACTTTAGTTATCAAACTCAGCTGTTGATTGAAAATTGGGATTTGCTGATTGATTTGGATCCCTCTAAAGCTAGTCTTTCCACAGGAATTGACTAGGACTTGAGGAATCAAATTGATTAGTCCACTTGACTTTCCTTTATTTAGTAAGGGTTAACTAAGTGGGAGCAATAACAATTCTCATCACACCTGATAAGGATAACTAGGATGGGATTTCTAGTTCCCATACCTTGCCAAGAGTTTTTATAGTTAGTTTGTTTCCATTGCCATTTACTATTGTTGCTTCTTATCTTAAAAAAACCCAAAAAGATACTTTTTCCATAATCAATAATAAACACACCTCCCTGCAATTCCTTGAGAGATGACCCGAGATTTAAATACTTCGGTTATAAATTTTATTGGGTTTGCTTAAGTGACAATCAAAACTTTTGTACGAAAGGATTCTCTGTTGGTTTAGAAACTATACTTACAACAGGAATTTATTTGTGAAATTTCTTTACTAGCGAGAATTCGATTGTGAATGACATTTATCTTTGCTGGATCTACAGAAATACCAGTATTAGACACAACATGTCCTAGAACAATCGCTTGTTTTACCATAAAGTGACATTTTTCAAAATTCAATACAAGGTTTGAACTAACACACCTGTCTAATACTCTAGCCAAACTATCCAAGCAAAAGTTAAATGAATCACCATATACGCTAAAATCATCCATGAAAACTTCCATATAGTTCTCAATAAGATCTGAAAAGATACTCATCATGCATCTTTGGAAGGTAGCCGGTGCATTACATAAGCCAAAAGGCATCCTCTTATATGCATATGTTCCAAAGGGACATGTAAAAGTAGTATTTTCCTGATCTTCAGGAGCTATGTGAATTTAAAAATAGCTTGTATAACATCTAAAAAGCAGTAATGGGATTTACCTGACAGGCGATCAAGCATCTGATCAATAAATGGCAATGGGTAGTGATCCTTGCGAGTAGCTTAGTTGAGACGCCTGTAATCATTGCAAACTCTCCATGAATTCTGTACTCTAGTTGTCAGGAGCTCTCCATGCTCATTCTTTGTTGTTGTGACTCCAGACTTCTTGGGCACCACTTGTACTGCACTGACCCATTCACTGTCTGAGATGGGGTAGATGATATCTGCTTCAAGTAGCCTAGTCACTTCTTTCTTGACAACTTCTAAGATGGTGGAAATCAATCTTCTTTAGGGTTGACGGACAGGTTTTGCTCCCTCTTCTAAGAATATTCTGTGCTCACAAACTTGAGGGCTGATGCCTACTATATCCGCCAAGCTCCACCCAATTGCTTTCTTGTGTTTTCTCAGCACATTGAGCAGCTGCTCCTCCTGTTGGGAAGTGAATTTCCTTGCAATGATAACTGGGAGCTTCTGATTATCCTCAAGGTAAGCATACTTGAGGTGGGGTGGAAGGGGCTTTAATTTCACTATCTGCTCATGGCTGACTTTGGATCATCTGGAGCTAGTGATAATGGTAAAGTGTCCTCATTGTGTTCAGAGGGTATCCCCACACTTAGACCTTACTCCATGTGATTCTCTTCTACTTCTTCTTGGTGAACTTCAGCTACAGTTTCATTAATGATGTCGCATTGAAAGATAGAATGATCTTCTGGAGGGTGCTTCATAGCTTCATTTAAACTGAAACTCACAGCTCTGCCATCTATCTCAAAGGAGTAAGTTCATGAGAATGCATCCAGCTTGAACTTCAAAGTCTTCAGGAATGGTCTTCTAAGCAGGATTGCTGATGGTCTTCCTGAGTCATTAGGGGGCATTTCCAAGATATAGAAGTCAATGGGAAATGTGAGCCCCTTAATGCTTACTAATACGTCTTCAGCAATTCCAACCACTGTAATAATGCTTTTATCTGCTAACATAAAATGAGCTTTCGACCTTTTTAAGGGAGGGAGCCTCAAAGAATCATATATAGACAATGGCAATATACCAACACATGCTCCTAAATCACACATGCAGTCAGAAAATATTACACCTCCAATGGTACAGTTAACCATGCATGGACCTAGGTCACTACATTTTTCAGGTATACCCCATTAAAGCAGATATAGAACTACCTAAAGGAATAGTTTCTAGTTCATTAATTTTATATTTATGTATGCATAAATCTTTCAGAAACTTTGCATATTTAGGTACTTGTTGAATAACATAAAAAAGGGGAACAGTTACCTCAACCTTTTTGAAAATTTCTATCATTTTGGGATCAAGTTCCATCTGCTTCCTGGACTTCCTTGCAAGGTGTGGAAATGGGATAGGAATGGCACTACTTGCAGCTTCTGTGTCCTTTGGTGCTCCATTCCTTGGCTGAACTACTTCTTCTTCAACCATGTCTTGTACTTCCTCTTCCTCTTCAGCATCTTCCACTTCAACCAAGTCTTCAACTGGGGCGTATTCTTGTGGGTTTGGCTCCTCCTGGTTCCTCTCTTGCAGTGTGGTTCTGAACCTCAAAGTGATGGCATTGATACCACCCTTGGGGTTAGGTAAGGGTTAAGAAGGAATTCCACTAGAGCTTGAAGGTTGGTTGGTGGAAGCAGATAATGAATCTATTCGGGAGACAAGAGCTTGTAAAGTGGCATTCAGACCATTTAGAGTAGAGTTTAGTGTAGTCTGCATGTCTTGTTGTCCTTGTGCAAGAGAACGAAGCATCTCGTCATTTGATGAGGAAGGAGGATAAGTGATCTGAGGGGCCTATTGTTGGTTGTGCTGGGGTCCTTGGGACTGCCTTAAGTGAGGTACTCTGTATGGCTGGTTCTGATTCTGCTGTCTGTTGTTGTTATTCCACCACTGATTTCCATTGTTGTCTCTGCCTCCTCTGTTATAGTTGTCCCTCCAGTCATGGTTGGAATTATCCCTCCAACCCTGGTTGGAGTTGTCCTGCCACCCATGGTTATAGTTCTCACCTTGGTTGTAGTTACCGCCTTGTTGATTGTATCCTTGATTCGGGCGATCATAAAATTTATGAGTAGCTGCTACAGTGTTGTAGACACTCATCTGTATAATGACTATAATCAGCACATATTCTGCATACTCTTTGGGGGACCAGCTGTTGGCTTTGTTGTGATGGGGAAGACTAAGTTTGTTGTTGTTGTTGTTGATTCAACTGCATCTGCTTTAGTAGGTTGGTCATTTCACATATAGCTTATGTAACGGCAGTAGTCTCACTGCTAGAGAAAACCTCCGCAATAGTCTTTGAGTGGCTGTTCCTGTGCCTGTGATTCCGAGTGGACTCAACTAGATCGCTGATCAGTTGCCATGCTTCATCTGCGATCTTGTACTTTTTCAGAGAACCATTACTAGCACAATCCAGTGTAGTTTTATCCCAAGGATTCATGCCTTGAGTGAAGTATCTGATCAATACCAACTTGTCAATCATGTGATGGGGGCATGCGTCCAAAAGATTCTTGAAGCGCTCCCAGTACTCATAAAGAGTTTTTGATTCACCTTGAACGATGTAGGAGATCTCTTTTCTCAATCTATCTGTAACTTCAACTGGAAAGTATTTTTTCAGGAATTCTCTCCTGGGCGTATCCCAGTTGGTAACAGTTGCTTCAGGTTAGGAGTAGTACCACTCCCTCGCCTTTCCCTCAAGAGAAAATGGGAAGGTGGTTAACAGAATAGAAATTTCATTTGCACCATGACGCCTAACAGTAGAACAGGCTGTCTGAAAATTCCTGAGGTGCTTGATGGGCTCCTGAGCAGGTAAGCCATGAAACTTGGGTATCAAGTTGATTAGTGCAGTTTTCAATTCAAAATCTACAGCCAGAGTTGGGTGATGCACATGATACGACTGCAGTGTAAAATCTGGGGCTCCAGCTTCCTAGAGAGTAATCCTCCTAGGTGCTGCCATATTATCTGCACGTGAATCAGCTGAATCAGTAGTAAAGGAGCTTGTTTCTTCCTCAGATGGCGGTTCAAATTTGCCCTCAGATGAGACTAGTGAATCGATAACAATTACTTCACCATCCTCAGAGACTAACCTGCGCCGAGCCCGCCTAATACGTGAAAGAGTTCTTTCAATTTCAGGATCAAATGCGGCTAAGCTCGAATCAGACAGTGAATGCGTCATTCAATGAAAGAAACATATAGCTCATGGTAATAAAATAAAATAAAATACGCAAATAAAATAAAAATATGTACACTAATTAATAATTTAGCACACAATTGCAACTCCCCAGCAACGGCGCTAAAAATTGATGGGAGGGCGGAAGTCGGCCAATTAAGAAATTATAATATAAGAACAGCGTTGCGAGTGTAGCTCTTAACCAGCTGAAATCCGCTCCATCAATTTAGAAAGGTTGTCACAAAAGTTTTGAATAAAAATACTAGGAGTATGAGTCCCAGGTCGTCTCCCAACGAGTTGCTAAAAGGGTGCTATCTTATTAATCAGGAGTTTTCTGGGTAATTTTGAGTTTGGGCAATGGGCAAATAAATAATTATAAATTAAAGCAGTAAAAATTAAAAGAGATTTATTTATAATATTCAAAATAAAAGGCCTTGACTGGGGGAATGATTAATTGGAAGTTCTATCATTGTTAGAATTCTCTCAAGTGTAGTATAAAGAGGTTGTTATTTTTACTTAGTTAACCTTTACTAAATAAAGGAAAGTCAAGTGATTGAGCTAACTCTTATTCGCAAATCCTAGTCCTCTCCTTGGGAAGGTCTAGCGTTAGTAAATACAGAATTAGCCAACAACTTCCAATTTAACTATTCACTTGAGCATTCCAACTCAAGTGTCTCCTTTTAATCAACCCCCATGTCAAGTTGGGAGTCTATTCCATCAACATGGATACCATCTTCGTTATTGGGAGTTTGGAGTAGAAAAGAGACATGATAATTTAAATAAGATAGGAATTCAAAATTAATTAAAAGTAAAAGTAATCCTTTGCATTAATAAATTATAAAAATAACCCAATTGTAACTCTAAACAAGAATTAAGAATATAGAATAATAAAAAAGTAAGAAAACAAACTAGAATAGTATCTTCAACGGAGGTGATGACTCTTCAATATCCAAAGCAAAAGCAATAAACTATGAAACTATGAATGTAAAGGAAAATCTAGAGGAAGAGTAATTTTCTCTCTAGATTCAGATCTAAAAAACTAAAACTATGCTAATGAGAATTTGTGTTGAGTCTCTGCATGTTTCCTAGCTCTAGTCTATGTTTCTGGGCCGAAAATTGGGTCAAAACTCGGCCCGAAATCACCCCAGCATTTTCTGTTATTTCTGCAGATTGCGCATGTCACGCGTAGGTGTCAGTCACGCGTGCGCGTCACTGGTCATTTTTGGCGTGTCACGCGTATGCGTCAGTCACGCGCACGCGTCTTTGTGCAAACTCTTATCCACGCGTATGCGTCAGGCACGCGCACACGTCACTGCAATTTTCTCCATATCGCGCGCTCGCGTGAGCCATGCGTGCGCGTTGATGCTCGCTAGTTATCTCCTTAGTTTCTTGTGTTCCTTCCATTTTTGCAAGCTTCCTCTCCATTCTCTAAGTCATTCCTGCCCTATAAAGCCTGAAACACTTAACACACAGATCACAACATCGAATGGTATAACGGAGAATTAAAATACATAAATTAAAGATTCTAGGAAGCAAGTTTTCAACCATAGAATAACACTAGGAAGGAATTGTAAAATCATGAAAATCATATGAATAAGTGGGTAAGGACTTGATATGAGGTAAATTGATGAGAAGTATGAATTTTGATTTTGAGGACAATCGGTGTAAATGTGAGTTATTAAGGATAATGAGAAGAATAAACGTTTTGATGGAATTGAGTAATGTTGGGTATTGTTTGGTGATAATTATTGGAATTGATGAGGATTTGTATTGGTGTTGATGAGTATTTATGGTAATTATGTTGATGATTGATGGAAATGGTAATTGGTAATATTGATGTTAATGAGGTCCATGGAAATTGAGAAATGTGACTTTGGTTGGATTTAGAGTTGTTGGATGGTTTGGAAGGTTGTGTGATTGAGATAATGGTTGAAGTAGTGTTTGGTATGAGTTTTGGATTGTTATGGTATGGTTGATATGTGATTGATTTGGTTTGGATTGAGATTGGTTAAAATTTGAGGTTATGAGGTTTTTGGTAAAAATGGATTTTTGGTGAACTTTGTCTGATCATAACTTCTGCCTCAGTTTTCAAAATTTGTTGAATTTGGTTTAAAATTAAAGATTATTGAAAACCCTTTGATTTGATATAAAGTTTGTAAAATTTAGAATTTTGTAGAGGAATTTATGATCATTCAAAGATTGGTGTCGAAATTTGAAATTCTGCAAAGTTGTAGAATTTTGTGATTTCTGGTATGTGCGTACGCACAGCCTTGTGCGCACGCACACACCAAGGAAGTTTTACCACGTGTGCGTATGCACAGCCCTGTGCACACGCACACGTTGGGAAGGTCAGTCTGTTGGGGGCGCTAGCACAGGTTGTGCGAGTGAACAGACATTGTGAATTTTGGTACCTGTGCGTACGCACACGTTTTAAAACTTCCTGGGTGTGCGCACACACACCCCTGTGCATACCCACATGCCCTATTTCTCAATCTTAAACTTTATTTTCAACTGTTTCACCTTCCCAACAAGCTTGTAAGCTTCTGTGACACCATTTTGAGATTCTTGGGCGTATTTTTGGGCTTTGGAACATGGGAAGGGCCTTAGGAGAATTTATTTGGTGTTATTTTGAAAAAGTTAGCAAATGGAGGTTTAGGTTTCTGGTGTATCGAGGATGAGTTTGGTTGAGAGAGAAGAAGAGTAGTGAATTGGGTGATTGCAGATAATGAATTGAGACACTGATGAACTGATGAGTTTGGGATGGAAAGTATGAATTGATAAGGGATGTGATGAGTTGAGGACTTAAAAAAAAAAGGAATGAATGATCCTGATGGATGTTGAGAGTGTGCCAGGTACTATAACCTTGGAATGATAATGTTTGAAAGAGAGTGTGCCAGGCACTATATCCTTGGAATGTTGAGAGTTGATAATTGGAAGTGATTTGAGATGAGAAATGATATGATTTGAGGTTGATGGACTTGTGGATGTGGATAGTGAGCCAGGCACTATATCCTTGGAATGATAGTGAGCCAGGCACTATATCCTTGGAATAATTTGTGATGAATTATATGTTGTTGTTGTTTTCCTTCTCTGCCGCAAGAGTGGGGCAGGCACTATATCCTCGGATTAAGCATGCAAGTGGGTCAGGCACTATATTCTCGGAACAATACTGTGCCAGACACTATATCCTCGGAACAAGAGCGGGCCAGATACTATATCCTCGGAACAAGAGCAGGCCAGGCGCTATATCCTCGGAAGTGGCAGAAAAGGTGACATCCGAAAGGGTGTGTCGGGTTGGCATTCATAGACCGACAAGTGATATCACGAGCCAATAGGATAGACATTCATCATATGCATCTCTTATGTGCTTGATTGCTTTGATTACTTGAGTTTGTCTAATTGTATAACATGCCTACTTGCTTCTTGAATTACTTGTATATATATGAATACTACCTGTGTTTTCCTTGCTTGTATTATCTGTGTTTGTCTGGTGCTGAGGAGGTTAGGTAGGTGGTGGCGATGGAATCGCACGGAGGTTAGGGTGGCGAAGGCTGTGGGATACAGCGGTGTGACTAGTTCTAGTTAGAAATCCCCTAAGTTAGATAACTCTACTTATGGTTTATGGTTAAGTTTATATATTTATTTATTTTGTTCTAAGCTTGAATATCTGTATGTGATGTGAAGTTCTAGGATTGCCTTCGGCATCCCGGAGCCTTACATCTTACATCATTGGGCACTGTTACCATGCTGAGAACCTCCGGTTCTCATTCCATACTTTGTTGTTATTTTTCAGATGCAGGTCGTAGTCCACCTCGGTGAGATTGCGGATATGGTGATAGAGCGGAGCATGGTTCCTCCTTGCTTTATTTCTGTTTTTCTTTGTTATAGTTACTCTCACATCCTTTGTATATTTATCTTTATGATCTTAGAGGATTATTTGAGAGAATAGTTGTATAAGCTGTTTTTAACTTCAAACTCTGTATGTCTGTATATACTAGTCGGCTTAAACTCCGCAAGTCGCGACTAGTCCCCTATGCTTATTTTACTATTATATCTATATATATTCCATTCTTTTGTATCTATATCTTGTATCTTATGCGTTAGCTTCGTGTGAACGTTTCACGCTTTTGTAATTCTGTCCTTGAGCTTAATCCTTCATCAGGCTTCTGGAATATATTATTTCCTTCTATATAAATATGTATAAGCCTTAGAACTGTTGTAACCTTTGATTAACCTTTGCCTTACAGCTAGAGGTAAGGCTTTGGGTAATTGGGATGTTACACTTAGTGCTATATCATGATATTGATTGGTAGGAGCTTGATGACGGACAAGTCCAACAATCAGGTCCATATCTAGTAGCTTTCCTTGCTTGCAGACTTTCAAACATGCAAGAGGTTTTCCTAGGGATCAGCGGTCCTTGCTTGGACATATATATTCCTTAGCATTGTAGCTGATCGAAACACTATGGACATAGCTGAATGCCTCCCTCTAATCATGAGCTAGATATACTATAGGTTTCTTGGATGGGGAGCTGTAGATCTAGATGTCCCTACCTTTCCATTAGCCGTCAGGCATAGATTTACATTTATGGTTCATTTTAAACATAATTTATAGTTCATAATTTTCATTGTGGATTTATATTTTTTTCATTCTTTATTTTACACTGGCGGGATATCCACAAAAGGATCGATACCACATGGAAGGACGTCTACTTTGCTAGCGCTATAGGCTAGACACAATTCTAATGGATGAGGCACAACATTTATGCTTGCTATAGCTGTTAACTTTAGTAAATTTTTTTCCGTAGTTACGTCTAGTTACTAACTAGAGTGAGTGTATGCAGTTTTGATGTACACCGTATGATCAACCTAAAATACAGACACTGCTCCCAGATTGGATGCATAGCAGAGATGACGTGTACACTTGGAGGTCATTGATCCCTATTGTGTACTTCAATTTTGTGCACGTTCACTAGATAAATAGAGTGAAGAGGCAATTGAATTTGCACCAGCCAGCGCCAGATGCTCCTGTTCTAACAACTCAACTTTTAGTACATCCTGAACATACTGAAAATCAAGCGTCACTAATTTGCTTTCCTAAAAATTAACTAAATATTTATTATTAAGCCTGTACTCATATTAGCGCGAGATTGGTTTTTCGAAAAAAAACTAATAATTAAATAAGTATGATAAAATAACACAAAAATTAGAGATAGAGATAATATATATATCTTGTTACTATATATAATCAAGACTCCGGGTCCTACTATATATAGGAAGCCCCTAAGCTGGCGCCCAAAAACTAGCCTAGTCAACTATATACATCCTACTCTCTCAGTGAGTCTAATCAAAAGTGAGAGACTAAACACAAAAGCTAGACTAACACAAAAAACTCCTAAAAGCTACATCCTCAGCTCCCAAGCATCAACTGTCGTCGTTAGAGGAAATTTCAATTACATCTGAACACTCATCAGGATCCTCATCCTCATCATCAGAAATCTCAATAATCTCAAAAGGGGTCCTGGCACTTGTACTACTACTCTGGCCCACACACGTCGGTCCACTAATGGGGTGGTGTGCAGCTCTTAAGATGAAGGCTCAGAGGAAGACACTGAGATCTGCTCTATACCAATATCCCACTCAGGTATAGGCTCTGGTACATGCTCCTCCATAGGCTCAGGTTCAGGGACCACTTGATCCTCAGGCTGATCATGGTGTTGATGAGGTATAGGTCCATCATGGAATGGGTGAAACGAAGCATTGAGATGAAGCCAATGCAACGAGAACTCATAAGGCATATCGGGTTTGAAGAACGGAGTGTTAATCAGATGGCGAAAAGGATAGTCACGTAGAATGTACATACGGGTCCTAATCTCTGCAGCTACTACGTAAAACCTATGCTGTACAAGATCTTCATATATGTAGGGAGGGTCCATCTTGTAGAACAGGACGTCCGTCTCCATCTGATGGGGAAGGAAGAAAGGGGTAAGAATCGGGGAGTTCTTAGTAGGATCAGGGGTAGTTAGTTAAATCAGGATTACCACAGTTCAATCAATTCAAAGTCAAATATACAAGAATCACAGAGAAATAGCCAGTCACAACAATTCAGAATACCATTAAGGAATGCACAAACACAAGAAGACAATCACAAACAATTTCACACTATCAAGTAAAATGCAAATGCACAGCAAGGATGATATATGTCTAGTCCTATCGCAGGTAATGAGCTCATTTGTCGGTTTTAACCCGCACCCGACGCAATCCAACTCGCAAGTCGGATAAGGCATTCCTGCGACATAACCTCTGTAAGTTTCTACTTCTTGCAGGTGCTGATTCTCCAGCTGAAGTATGTCGAACATGACCTCTGCAAGTACTTGCAGGCACTGATTCTCCAGCTGAAACATGTGATCCCTTCTCCTGGAAGCCATTCCATATTTATGGGCGTCCCTGTACAATCATTCACATACAAATCCCACGGCTTAACATTTATCCTTTGGCACCATAACCATACTATCATCACCCTCTCGTGACCTTTCCAAAATCACACGTGCTAATTTATCTTCTCTTTTTCTTCAGTCTTTTACTTATTTATCCTTAATAGTTCAAAATATCTTCACATTGTTCTCTCACCATCCACTAATTATTTTATGGAAAGAGAATCATAAGATTTTTAGGTTAACTTTGTGACTCTAAATCTTTTAAAAAGGGTATCATCTTTTTTTTATTCCATTCTATCTTACCATTAATAATATTGATAATGATAATAATATCTTTACTAAATAATATTTTTAATAAATTAATAACAATAATAATAATTTTCTTTAATACAAATAAAATAATTTAAGTAATAAATAGCATTTATAACTTCCTTGAGGACTTAACTCTTTTAAGCTATACTTCTAAACTTTTATTAATTATGTTTTAAACCTCAAACTTTTAACTATTTTACTTTTAACCCAACATTTCATAAAATTATATTTGAAACTTCACTCATTTAAATATTCCTAAAGTAACTCTAAACTTTTATAAAATATCCATTTTACCCTTTTACTTTATTTATTACCCAAAATATCCAAAAACTTATATAATCACAAATTTTACCTCGATCTTTTATTAAAATAGAATTTTACCCTTCGAACTAAAACTCAAACACTGATCTCTCCTTTTTCTCAAATCCAAAACCATCATTCCTTTTCCTTCAAAAATATTTTCTTGAAAATTAATCCGTTTTCGAGTTTTATGGTTACTGATTTTTTACAGCTTTTAATTTAATCTCTTGACCCTTTAACCTCACAAATTTTACTAGATTTTCCAATATAATCCCAGTCCTGAATTCTCCAAAATGATTCGGTACTTGGCTACACTTATACTGGCTGAACTATCATCATCATCAAATAATCAATATATCACAAAAATTTAACATAAATTCAATCAAACTCAATCAATAATCAATCACAACATCAATTCACTTATCCAATATAAATGTAACCGATGAGAAATTACCACAACCCTACCTCTATACGAAATCAAAACAACGAAAACTCCGGAGAAGCTTTTTGACCGAGCTGCTGAAGAAGAAAACGTCAGAAATCGTTTGTGCCTCCTAGAACATCAATTGGCCGAATCTGGATTTCCCAAGTTTAGGTTTAGTGCCACCAAGGCAGCGTGAATTGGAGGATTTTTCTTGATCTTGGCACCGTGATTCCTGAAGAAAAGTATAAACTATTATATATCGTTGGAAAGCTCTAGAAATTGGCTTTCCAATGCTTCTGAAAGCGCATCAATCGGACTTTTGTGGCTTAAGTTATACTCGTTGGAGTGCGAAGAGGTCAGGGTTGATAGCATCATCCACTTTCTTCCTTTTCTTCTACACGAACTTTGTCAAATTCACCCGAATGCTACCTGAAATAAACCAAATTACAAACAACTCAAAGTAGCATTCATATTGGCTTAAAATAATTAGATCTTGATTTAACTTAACAAATTCAAATAAAAATTTACTAGGAAAAGATAAGAAAGATGCTCACGCATCAGTTATCTCAGTTGAACAAGAGCTTGAAAGTAAATTCCTCCTAAATTGCTAATTACTTGGACTTAACGGGATACGTAACATATAATCCTTTTATATCTGGGTAATTAAGGTTTTTGTGGTTATAAACTAGAATTGAACTTAACCCTCTAATCGAAATTAAGTGACCAAGACTTGGTAGTTAACTAGGTTAGATGAGACTAAATCACTAAGACATTAGGATTTAGTCACTGACAGTTTGCCATGAAATGAATCTTGCATGATTAAATTAGTTGGTAAAAAAACTTAATCTAGAAGAATAAACATCTCCGATACCTTAATTGCCTGCTCACATATATTTCACACAATTCTCACTGTTTGCGTTCTTTACTCTCTGAAATACTATTTAATGTTTTTTGAACCCCAAAACATCTCTTTCTGCTTGCCTGACTAAGTGAGTCATTCGGCCATTGTTGCTCAGTATGTCAATCCTTGTGGGATCGACCCTCACTCACCTGAGGTATTAGTTGGTACGACCCGATACACTTGCCGGTTAGTTTGTGGACTTTGAATTCCGTATCAAGTTTTTGGCGCCGTTGCCGGGAATTGACTGTGATTGACAATTAACTGTTGTCTGATTGCTTAGATTAGGCATTTTTAGCTTTTAGTTTTTATTTGTTTTTATTCTTTAAATTTTCAAAATTTTAAGTTTTATTTTAGTTAAAATTTTTCCTTAATTTCTGAAATTAAGTTTGGTGTCCCCCTTAGTGATTTTATTTTTTCTGATTAATTTTTTTCAGCAATTTTCGAATTTAGTGTTTATTTTCTTAGTAGATTTTCAAAATTTTTGGTGTTAATTGTTCAGTTTATTTTATTTTATTCCTTTTACCCAAGATACCTCACCAGGAACTCTCTTTACTCTGATGTAGAGATTTTCACTTCTTCTTTGTTTTCTGTTTATTTATGAGTAGGAACAGGAACAAAGGACCTCTTTTAGACTTTGATCCTGAGATTGAAAATACTGTAAGAAGAAGTCTGCAGCAAGCTAGAGCTTAGGTAGCGTTTGTTTTGAGGTACTGAGACAGAGACTGAGAGACTGAGATTCAGTATCGTGTTTGTTAATTCAGAGACTGGTACTAAAATTTCTGTCTCTGTCTCTAAAATTTCAGTATTTCAGTACCTCCAAAAAGTAGGGACACAGGGGACTGAAATTTTTAGAGATGAAGACTGAAACTTCAATAACATTTTATACCTAAAATACTTTCATGTCAATTAATTAATTCCAATTTTACCCTTTGTGCAAATTAAATTAGAGTTTCATTCTTGTTTTAATTCTTGTCTCCCATTTTGTACCAAACAGAATACTGAGATTTATTTCAATCCCTGTCTCTTAGTCTCTGTCTCTCAGTCTTAGTCTTTTCGTCTCTGTCTCTCCACCAAACGCTACCTTACAGAACTGCTGAAAATCTCAGAGATAACTGTCAGAAGGAAGCTGAAGAGTCCACTATGGAGGTAAACAACAACAACAATGCGGTTAATGCTAATGTTGTTAATCCTCCTCAGAATATACCTGCACAACCTAGGAGAACACTTGGCTCTTATACTGTTCCTAGCCTGAATTTTTATGGGAATAGCATTATTGTACCCCCTATTACTGCTAACAACTTCGAGCTGAAGCCTCAATTGATTTCTTTGGTGTAGCAGAATTGCCAGTTTCACGGACTCCCGCAGGAAGATCCCAATTTATTTATCTCTAGTTTTCTACAGATTTGTGATACTATGAAGACTAATGGAGTGAATCTTGATGTCTATAAACTACTTCTCTTCCCCTTTTCTGTAAGAGACCGAGCTAAACAGTGGCTTGACATTCAGCCTAAGGAGAGCTTGGACACTTAGGACAAGATGGTTAACAGGTTTCTGACCAAGTTCTTCCCCTTTGTTGGAGTTGGTTTAAAGCTTTCGGATTGAGCTTGGTGGCTTCGTTTTGGTGTATTGTGCATATTGAAAATTGATCAAGGTATGGTTTTGGTTTCCTCTATGTATGTAATATTTTTGGACACTTAGGCTAGTGGCCTTTAAGATAGGATTGAATTGTATAAGTTGTATGAAACGCTCTTTTGATGTGGAGTCGTTGTTTTGATATGAGGTTGTTATTGATGATAAGTTGCGATATTTGTTGATGTTGGTGATGATTATTGATTTTGGTTGAAAATTAATGATGAATATTGATGTTGTTGATAATGAATGGCAAGTATTGATATTGTTGATAAATAATGTGGATTATGAATTTTGATTATGATAACTTGATGCTTGGATTGATAAGTGTTGAAGGAGTTGATAAGTTGGAATGTTAAAGGTTGGATGAGGTATAGTTGAATAATATGGAAATTTATAAGTTTTGGTGTGATTTAGGTTGAAATTGGAGTTGGATGAGGCGAGTATTAAATAGTTTAGAAGATTGAATGATTGATATGGTTGAGGAATGTTTGGTATGCATTCTTGAGTAATTTTGGCATTGTTGGGTTGTGAATAATTTGGTTTTGAATTGAGTGTTTTGGTAAAATTGAGTTTTTAAGGTTTTTGGTAAAAACGGATTTTAGGCCAACTTTAGCGGATCATATCTTGAGCTTCAGTTTCCTAAATGGATTAATTTTGTATCAAATAAAAGATAATTAAAAGAGCTTTAGAAGATGGAGACTTAGGTTTCTGGAGTACTGAGGATGGATTAGTTGAGTGAGATGGCGGAGTACTGTAATGATGGTGGTTGAGACGAGTTTAGGACTCAGAGTTGAGAGATGACTTTACTTAGTACTGCAAATAATTTGTGAAAGCCACTGATATATTGTTTTATGCTGAGACTGTTGAGTCGCTATGCGCCTCAGGCAAGGGATGTGGCAGTCTCCCGCTTGTCGAGGTCGCGGCGCCGGCGTAAGGACGGTGGTTAATCCCGCTTACGTTGAGATGTGAGGGCTGGGGTGGTATCCCGCTTGCATAACCTTCTCTACTGCATGAGTGTGTAGGGCCTATATCCCTGGCGTGACAGATTTTTTTGCTGTATGAGTGTGCATGGCCTATATCCCTGGCGTGGCAGATTTCTCTACTGCACGATTGTGCAGGGCCTATATCCCTGGCGTGGTAGAAAGGCTACATCTGGGAGGATGTGTCGGGTTGGCAGTTATAGACCGACACGTGATATCACGAGCCAGTAGGAAAGGCATTCATCATATGCATCTTCTACCTGTTTGTTTGCTTTGCTTAATTTCTGTTATGCCTAAATGAACCACATGTTTACTTGCTAATTGTTCTACTTGCTATACATGCACTTAACTTGTGCTTTACTTGTCTGCATTACTTGTGTTTTCTGCTGGGATTGAAAAGGATCGGTAGGCGGTGGCGATGGGATCGCATGGAGGTTAGGTTGGCAAAGGCTGTGGGACAGCGGTCCTATGTTAGATAAAAATCCCTTAAGTTAGAATACCCTGTTTACGGTTTAAGTTAATTATTTGTTTTAAGCTTGAACATTCTGTATCGATGTGAAGTTCTAGGATTGCCTCTGGCATCCCGAAATCTTATATCTTACAGTGGGCATTGTTACCATACTGAGAACCTCCGGTTCTCATACCATATTCTGTTGTTGTTTTTCAGATGCAGGTCATAACCCACCTCGGTGAGTTACGAGATGGTGACAGGACGGAGGATCTGTATCATATTTTGGAGTCATTTTGGATATTATCTATTAGTACTCTCACTTTTGTTTTTTATTTGCCTTAGAGACTAACTTTGAAAAGGATATTATATATGCTATTTTGACTTGCAGAACTCTGTATGCCTGTATATAGCTAGTCTGCCTAAACTCCACAAGATGAGGCTAGTACTTTATGACTATTATACTTATATATCTACATATATCTTATTATCTTGTATCTGTATATCATCTTTTACGCTTGTAGTTATCGTGTGAACATTTTGTGGTTTTGTAACTCTGTTTTTGAGCTTATTTCTTCATTGGGATTCTAGAATTACTATTTCTTTATATATATATATATATATATATTATTGTATAAGCCTTAGAATTGTCGTTACCTTTAGTTATCCTTTGCTTTACGGCATGAGGTAAGGTTTAGGGTAATTAGGGTGTTACATTTAGTGGTATTAGAGCGGTTCGTCCTCATGAGCCTGAGAGATGGACCGATTGTGCTTCATTGCATACTCTATGTCTTTTTCTTTCATGCTATTTAGGTTATCTATTTGATATATGCATAGCATGCTTGTTTGTGAGTGACTTTATGGGATAATTGAAGCAGTAGGCTTCTAATATTGAGACTGATCATCTTGATATCGACTATTTGGTGTAGATAGGAACCCTAATGGCTACTCATGGACGAGATCGTACGCGTACATGGGGAGAAACTAAGAAAGACCAACCGGTCGATAATCATGCCTAGTTCATGGTGGCGATTACCAATTTGGAAAATACGATGCAAGCCAATGCTGCTGTGACTATGCAAGCCGTGAAAAGGATAGGTCAACTGGCTGGGAACGGTAATGGAAACAGAAATGGGAATGGAGAAGGAGATGGTAACAACTTGGGAGGTGCTCCGAGGACTTTGGCTTCGTTTCTGAAAGTTCATCCACCAACTTTTAGAGGGTCGACTAACCCTACCGAAGCGGACAACTGGTTCTGAGCTATAGAGCGTGCCCTGCAGACTCAGCATATTCCGGCCAATCAATTTGTAGAGTTTACGTCTTATCAGCTGATGGGGGAAGCTCAACACTGGTGGCAGGGAGAGTGTCAGTTGCTATGACTTCTGAATGGGGAGATTTCTTGGGACTTATTTCAGGCGGCTTTCTATAGGAAGTATTTTCCAGAATTCGTGAGAGAGGCAATGGTGTTGAAGCTTATGTAGCTGAAGCAAGGCTCATTGTCAGTACCAGAGTATACAAGCAAGTTTGAAAAACTCTGTAGGTTCTCTAGGGTGTGTCAAGGTGCCCCGGAGTCCTATGAGAGTTGGAAATAAATCAAGTACCAAGTAGGCCTCAAGGACGACATCATGACTGCTGTAGCTCCCTTGGAGATAAGGGTGTTCTCAGAACTAGCAAGGCGCGAGTTGTAGTGGATTGTGCTAAAAAGGTAGCTGCAACAAGGGAGAATCATGGTGATACCAAAAATCGAGGTCATGGCGATTACCTTGCAACGAGGGGACAAAATTTTAAAGGAAATGGACATGCTCTTTAGCATCTTCCAGGTCAAGGGAACTTCAAGAGGGATAATAAGGCTTAGTTCCACCAGATGAGGGAAAATCGTCTATGTTATACTTGTGCGTGGCCTGGACATATATCCATGTATTGCCGCCGTGGGAGGAACTAAGATGTAGGTCAGAATCAACAGCCAGGCCGCGTGTTTGCCTTAGATGCGGGTGATGCAACGGGATCGGATACTCTGATGCGAGGTAAGCATATAGGATTAATATAGAATGTTGCTAGGACCAAGGTTCAACTTAGTTCTATTACATGTAGTGTTGCCATTAGGATTGGCAGAACTTAGAGTTATGTTGGGGAAAATAATGTGGAAGGAAACTTTTGTTAGAAGTAGCGGAGTATTTCATATTTTACTAACAAATAATCAGAGTGACGCAGCAAAAGGTGCGAGGGAACATCGAGACGGTAGAAATGTGGTGGACGAGAAGCTTTGATGACTTGTTTAAGTGGACAATGTGGGTAGTAGAACATTTCGTGGAGGATATATCACGCGATTTGAATTTTGGGGACAAAATTCCTAATTAGGAGGGGAGAATATAAGAACCAGAATAACCGCTTTAATAAAATAATAATTTAATTACCCGGAATAAGTTCAAAAATATAGAAGTGTTCTTTTTAAAATATAAAGGTGAAATTTGAATTCAATGAATTTTTCTGAGTGGGAAAAAATATCTTCTGCTCTAGTCTGTCCGGTACCACATATTGAGAAAAATAAGATTTTGAAAATTGAATTTATTGTTTTGAAAGGACAAAAATAATTTAGAATTAAAAATCGGGCGCTAATTCTAAAGATTTTGCCCCAAAGTGGGAGAAACGGGCCAAAAACGCTAACGGGTTGGACCCAAGGCTCAACATATATAAACCTATTAATGAACAAAATCAGCTCATTTCACCCATAAAGAAAGGAAGGCACGCTGGTTTGAGAAGAGAAGGGAGAAGAAGGATTGATACTATTCACCTCCATCTTCCTCAAGCCATAACTTGAGCTACGGTGCTCCGATTGACGAGTCATTTACTGCCACACGAAGCTCTTGTCGATCTCTTCATTTCTAACTAAGTTTTTCTGGTAAGAAATTGAAACTCGCACTCCAATTTCTTTCCCTAACATTTCCACAATTTTGGGTTTGGTTTTTGAGTAAGTTTTATGATTTTGTTTGTTTATGGGTGATCTAGCACTGGAATGTTGTTGGGTTTTACCCCTAATCTCGTTGGATAAGGTAAGGTCTCACTAAACCCTTGTGTTTAGTTATTTTTATGAACCCTAAGTTTGATGTTGGTATGTTGTATGATGTTAGATTGAGTTTTGGTGTTTGTTGGAGTTGGTTTGAAGCTTTTGGATCAAGCTTGGTGACTTCATTTTGGTGTATTGTGCATATTGGGAATCGGCTAAGGTATGATTTCGGTTTTTTCTATGTAATGTGTAATTTTTTGGACACTTAGGCTAGTGGCCTTTAAGATAGGATTGAATTGTATAAGTTGTATGAAATGCTCTTTTGATGTGGATTCGTTGTTTTGATATGAAGTTGGTATTGATGATAAGTTGCGATATTTGTTGATGTTGGTGATGATAATAGATTTTGGTTGAAAATTAATGATGAATATTGATGTTGTTGTTAATGGATGGCAAGCGTTGATATTGTTGATAAATGATGTGGATTTTGAGTTTTGATGATGATATCTTGATGCTTGGATTGATAAGTGTTGAAGGAGTTGATAAGTTGGAATGTTAAAGGTTGGATGTGGTATAGTTGAATAATGATGGAAATTTATAAGTTTTGGTGTGATTTAGGTTGAAATTAGAGTTGGATGAGGTGAGTATTAAATACTTTAGAAGATTGAATGATTGATATGGTTGATGAATGTTTGGTATGGATTCTTGAGTAGTTTTGGTATTGTTGGGTTGTGAATAATTTCGTTTTGAATTGAGAGTTTTGGTAAAATTGAGTTTTTAAGGTTTTTGGTAAAAACGAATTTTGGGCCAACTTTGGCGGATTATATCTTGAGCTTCAGTTTTTGAAATGGATTGAATTTTATATCAAATAAAAGATAATTAAAAGAGCTTTAAAACGGTATAGATTTTGTAGAAATTGGAATTTTGTAGAAAAAGATATGATCGTTGAAATTTGGTGTCAAAAATATGAAATTATGTGATGTTGTAGAAATTGTGAGTTTTGGTTTGTGTGCATGCGCACACTGTTGTGCGTGTGCTCTGAGCAGGGGCCATGTTTTCACTTGTGTAGATGTGTGCACACACACACCCTGTAATTTTTAGAAAACGTGCATACGCACACTATAGTGCACACGCACACACAGGGATATGCCTACTGTTGAGAGCGTTCGCACACTCTGGTGCGCACACACCCTGCAGAATTTACAAGTTGTGCGTACGCACATCATGCGTACGCACAAGCTGGAAAGTGCCTTTTGTTGAGGGCGTTCGCAAGTATTCATTCGTGCAGACAAAATAGGAAATTTTACTTTGTGTGCGTACGCACATCTTTATGCGTACGCATACGTTGAGAAAATTCTTCTGGGCGTGCGTACGCACAACCCTATATGCACGCACACTGCCCTGTTTTTTTACAAAAAAACTTTGTTTTTAACTATTTTACCTTCCCGACAATCTTGTAAACTTCCGTAACGCTTATCTAGGATGTCTTAAATTATTTTTAGGCTTTGGAACATAGAGAATACTATAAGTAAGTTTAAGTAGATATTTTCTGGTAAAAAGTTTAGAAGATGGAGACTTAAGTTTCTGGTGTACTGAGGATGGATTAGTTGAGTGAGGTGGTGGAGTACTGTAATGATGATTAATGTGATGAGTTGTAGAATTACGGATTGATGGTGGTTGAGACGAGTTTAGGACTCGGAGTTGAGAGATTACTTTACTGAGTACTAAAAACAATTTGTGAAAGCCACTTTGTGAAAGCCACTGATATATTATTTTATGCTGAGACTGTTGAGTCGCTATGCACTTCGGGCAAGGGCTGTGGCAGTCTCCCGCTTGTCGAGGTCACGGCGGTGGCATAAAGACGGTGGTTAATCCCGCTTACATTGAGATTTGAGGGCTAGGGGGTGTTCCGCTCGCATAACCTTCTCTGCTGCATGAGTGGGCAAGGCCTATATCCTTGGCGTGGCAGATTTCTCTGCTGCATGAGTGTGCAGGGCCTATATCCCTGGTGTGGCAGAAAGGCTATATCCGGGAAGATGTGTCGGGTTGGCATTTATAGACCGACAAGTGATATCACGAGCTAGTAGGAAAGGCATTAATCATATGCATCTTCTACCTGTTTGTTTGCTTTGCTTAATTCTGTTATGTCTAAATGAACCACGTGTTTACTTGCTAATTGTTCTACTTGTTGTACATGTACTTTACTTGTGATTTATTTGTCTGCATTACTTGTGTTTTCTGCTGGGATTAAGGAGGTTCGGTAGGCGGTGGCGATGGGATCACATGGAGGTTAGGCTGACGAAGGCTGTGGGACAGCGGTGCTATATTAGTTAGAAATCGCTTAAGTTAGAATACCCTATTTACGGTTTAAGTTAATTATTTGTTTTAAGATTGAATATTCTGTATCGATGTGAAGTTCTAGGATTGCCTCTGGCGTCTCAGAATCTTATATCTTACATTACTGGCACTGTTACCATACTGAAAACCTCCGATTCTCATACCATATTCTGTTGTTATTTTTCAGATGCAGGTCGTAACCCACCTCGGTGAGTTAGATGATAGTGACAGGGCAGAGGATATTTATCATATTTGGAGTCATTTTGGATATTATCTTTTAGTACTCTCACTTTTGTATTTTATTTGCCTTAGAGGCTAACTTTAAGAGGGATATTGTATATGCTGTTTTGACTTGCAGAACTCTGTATGTCTGTATATAGTTAGTCGGCTTAAACTCCGCGGGCTAAGACTAGTACTTTATGACTATTATACTTATATATCTACTTATATCTTGTTATCTTGTATTTGTATCTTATCTTTTACGCTTGTAGTTATCGTGTGAATATTTCGCGCTTTTGTAACTCTGTTTTTGAGCTTATTTCTTCATCGATCTTCTAGAATTACTATTTCTATATATATATATATATATATATATATATTATTGTATAAGCTTTAAAATTATCGTGACCTTTAGTTATCCTTTATTTTATGGCATGAGGTAAGGCTTAGGGTAATTAGGGTGTTACAAACAAGGTTGGTCAATGCTTTATGTGAGGTGGGTGTTTTGACAACTAGGTCAAAACTTAGTTTAGAGAAAACTAATCCCAACTCGTTGATAACCGCATTGAGGTACTCCACAATTCTTGAAAGACACCCTCTGTTGACACGCAGGTCGGTGAAAGTTATTAGAATTCCTTTGTGGTAAGTTTTGATGATCCATCCTCGTTGTCGTCATCTTTTTCTCACAATCTTCCATAAGCTGGTTCTTGTTGACGAGTTCTACGAAATTCTGAAACTTCAAAGGCTTTAAAGAGTCCATTAGCTTATCACAAGGTCCTCCTTCATACTTCAGACATTTCCATTCTTCAAACTATCAGGATCTCCTTAGCAGATCTTCAAAAAAATGACACAAATATTCAAACTTCCAAGTATACTCAGCTACTAACATGTTTTGTTGACTCAATTGCATCAACTCCATCTCCTTAACTTTGTGAACAGACTTCGGGAAGTATTTCTTATAAAACTCCTCCTTGAAATATTCCCAAAGAACCTCCCTCATGTCTTTCTGTCACAACCTCTGCACTCCACACCACCGGTGCTCAGCCTCTTCTTCCAACACATATGTTGCGAACTCAATGAACTATACTTTGGATACCTGCTGCACCCTCAACGACTTCTCTATTCCTTGAAACCAGATATCCACCTCGGATACCATAAGCCTCCTTTTGAACTTGTGCGGGTTTACCTTCAGGAATGATGCCAGAGTCATTGGCTTGTCATTGTTCTCAACACTTCTAGTGTTGTTACCATCCTCCACATGTACCCCACTGCCAGACCCATTACGATCGCTGTTCTTATCTCTTAAACGGTCAATTGCTCGAACAGTAGTAATTGCCGTTTCATGCATAGCCTCATCCATGGTGTTTAGTGCCGCCATAAATGCATCGGGATCATGCGTTGGAATCTCTTAGAACCTCATGTCGTCCACTGCGACCTCGTCCCTGTGTAACCATCTAGACTTTGTTCACACCCAACAATCAACATTGAGGTGATCAGTCTCAACATGTTAAGTTAAAGTGTGAATAGTTCCTAAAATGGATACATGTGACAATCATGCAATCTATATCACAAGGATATCCTATAAGTATGAGACACAACACAGAGTATGCAATAAAGCATGATTCAGTCCATTCCTCAGGCTCTAACAGGAACGAACTGCTCTGATACCAAATTGTAACAACCCAATTTTCAGTACGTCATGATCATACTAAAAATCAAGCATCACTAACTTGCTTTCCTAAAAATTAACTAAATACTTATTATTTAGCCTCTAACCATATTAGTGCGAGATCGGTTTTTCGGAAAAAAAAACTAATAATTAAATAAGTACGATAAAATAACACAAACATCAGAGATAGAGATAATATATATCATACATACTATGTACATATATATATATATATATATATATATATATATATATATATATATATATATATATATATATATATATATATATATACTACCATACAGGTCATAAGTTAGCGTACAACTCTTCACACCTTGTTACTATATACATAATCAACACTTCGGGTCCTGGTCTATATAGGAAGCCCCTAAGCTGGCACTTGAAAATTAGCCTAGTCAACTATATACATCCTACTCTCTCAGTGAGTCTCATCAAAAGTGAAAGACTAAACACAAAAGCTAGGCTAACACAAAAAACTCCAAAAAACTACATCCTCAACTCCCAAGCATCAATTGTTGCCGTAAAAAAAAATCTCAATCACATCTGAACATTTCTCAGGATCCTCGCCCTCATCATCAGAAATCTCAATAATCTCAAGAGGGGTCCTGACACTTGTACTACTGCTTTGGCCCACACTCGTCGGTCTATTAATAGAGGTGGTGTGCAACTCTTCAGATGAAGGCTCAGACGAAGACACTGAGATTTGCACTACAGAAATATCCCACTCAGGTATAAACTCTGGTACATGCTCCTCCATAGGCTCAGATTTAGGGACCACATGATCCTTAGGCTGATTAGGGTGCTGATGAGGTATAGGTACGTCATGGAACGGGTGAAACAGAGCATCGGGATGAAGCCAATGCAACGGGAACTCATAAGTCATATCGGGGTTGAAGAGCGGAGTGTTAATCGGACGGCGAAGTCCTAATCTCTGCAGCTACTACGTAAAACCTATGATGTACAAGATCCTCATATATACATGGAGGATTCATCTTGTAGAACAGGACGCCTGTCTCCATCTTATGGAGAAGGAAGGAAGGGGTAAGAATTGGGGGGTTCTTAGTAGGGTCGGGGTAGTTAGTTAAGTCAGGATTACCACAATTCAATTAATTTCAGTTAAATATACAAGAATCACAGAGAAATAGCCAGTCACAACAATTCAGATTACCATTAAGGAATGTACAAACACAAGAAGATAATCACAAACAATTTCACACTATCAAGTAAAATGCAAATGCGCATCAAGGATGATGCATGTCTAGTCCTATCGCAGGTAATGAGCTCATTTGTCAGTTTTGACCCGCACCCGACGCAATCCAACTCGCATGTGTCAGATAAGGCATTCCAACGAAATAACCTCTGCAAGTTTCTACTTCTTGCAGGCACTGATTCTCCAGCTGAAGTATGTCGAACATGACCTCTGCAAGTACTTGCAGGCGCTGATTCTCCAGCTGAAGCATGTGACCCCTCCTCCTGGAAGCCATTCCATATTTACGGGCGTCTCCGCACAATCATTCACATACAAAGCTCACGGCTTGTTAACATTTATCCTTCGACACTATAACCACATTATCGTCAGCTTCTCGTGACCTTCCCGAAATCACACGTGCCGATTTATCTTCTCTCTTTCTTCAGTCTTTTACTTATTTATCCTTAATAGTTCAAACTATCTTCATACTGTTCTCTCATCATCCACTAAGTATTTTATGGAAAGAGAATCATAAGATTCTTAGGTTAACTTTATGACTCTAAATCTTTTAAAAAGGGTGTTCCCTTTTTTTTATTTTGTTCTATCTTACCATTGATAATATCGATAATAATAATATATTTACTAAATAATATTCTTAATAAATTAATAACAATAATAATTTTCTTTAATACAAATAAAATAATTTAATTAATAAATAGCATTTATAACTTCCTTGAGGACTTAACTCTTTTAAGCTTTACTTCTAAAATTTTATTAATTATGTTTTAAACCTCAAACTTTTAACTATTTTACTTTTAATCCAACATTTCATAAAATTATATTTGAAACTTCACTCATTTAAATATTCCTAAAGTAACTCTAGACTTTTATAAAATACCCATCTTACTCTTGTACTTTAGTTATTGAACAAAATACCCAAAATCTTATATAATTATAAAATTTACCTCGATCTTTGATTAAAATAGAATTTTACCCTTCAAACTAAAACTCAAACACTGATCTCTCCTTTTTCCCAAATCCGAAACCCTCATTCCTTTTCCTTCAAAAATATTTTTTTTAAAATTAATTCGTTTTTGAGTTTTACAGTTACTGATTTTTTACAGCTTTAATTTAATCTCTCGGCCCTTTAACCTCACAAATTGTACTCGATTTTCCAATGTAATCCCAGCCCCGGATTCTCCAAAATAATTCAGTTCTTGGATGCACTTACACTGGCCGAACCATCATCATCATCAAATAATCAATATATCATAAAAATTTAACATAAATTCAATCAAACTCAATCAATAATCAATCATAACATCAATTCACTTATCCAATATAAATGTAATCGGTGAGAAATTACCAAAACTCTATCTCTTTATGAAATCAAAACAACGAAAACTCCAGAGAAGCTTTTTGACCGAACTGCTTAAGAAGAAATCATCAGAAATCATCTTTGCCTCATAGAACTCCAATTGGCCGAACTCAAGGTGAAAGGGAGCTACGTCACCATCAATTTCTACCTAACAAAAGTGACGCCAACGTGTAGAGGGGGAAGATACAAACACTTTAATCAGTTTAGATTTTTTATTGGAGTTACAGATTATAAAAAATTGAAGTTGGAAGTTCGATATCCATGAAGGACATGTTCTTTCTCACTCTCAGCATCTCCCTTTCTTTTTCTTGGAAGTTCAGTTCGGTGGTGAATGAAGGGACACGAAGATGGTCAATGATATATATATATATATATATATACATGCATTATAAGGCACGTTTCATTTCTTTCTTTACTTAGTCCCTTTCTTTCTTTTTTCCCAAATGGCTTGGTTGATGATGATTAATTGGTGATAAGTGTGATTATTGGCTAGGTGTCATGGTTCATTAATAATGGGGTTGGGTGTCAAGGCCTGGAGCTGTTGAGTGTAACATCCTTACAATCAGAATGTCACGCTTCTGCATGCGCCACTCTGATAGCAAGAAGTGTTACGACAACTTCGTATACTTAATAATATAATAGGAGCCTTTGACTCAAAACTGTACCGCTAATTTTCTTTGAAAATAGAGAAAAAACTACTTTATCTTGAAAACAAACAAGCATATATCAATATACATAACTTATTATTCAAGTAACTTATATATATTATAAGCATACAACTCATACAACTCCTATCCCTCTTACAAATAATGTTAATGACGAAGGAAGAATAATAATAACTAAACTAATACATCCATATCGCATAAGCTAAACTTAACAACTCTTCATAAGCTTCTTCGTCCGTTTCCTGAAAAGATAAAACTGTAAAGGGGTGAGAACCTAACCACTTGGTCTCAACACGGAGTTTCCGAATTGTCATAAGATGATATTTAATAAGAAAACTGTTTTTCAAGCTCAGTAATTATCGTTGTCTTATGAATTTTTGAAAACAGATGGTTTAGCCATCCAAAAAAAATTTAAAAAAAAATCTTTTTAAAAGAAATTAGTTAATTATGAAAATCCTAAACCTTTCTTTTCATATAAGAAAAATCTTAAAAGTTTCCTAGATCGTATGAATAACCAACCTGTTCCAACCATAGGTTCATTAAGTCTATGCTGAACCAGCTTGATTTTTCATACTTCACTAATACTTCAATCAGAAACCAATCACAGCCTTCAACTTAGCGACTCAAACAAGTCAACAACCAAATCATCATCTCATCATCAATATCCAAACCCAGGTACCACAACAGAAACAAACACAGGAAAAACATACAAAGAAAACACAAGTATAGATACAGTTAAGCAATTAGGCAAATCCAAACAAATTCAAACTCAAGCAAAGCATACAAGTGCATATGATGAATGCCTATCGTATGGCTAATGATATCATCTGTCAGTCATATAGCCAACCTGACACGTCCTGGTAGCTAATTATAGACTGAAACATCCATGCAGAGCAAGTGGGTTTGAGCTACAGCCCCCTTACTACTACCCGCTTAACCCAAAGCCAGTGGAATAACCACTACTGCAGTTATTACCCGAGCGGGTGTTTAAACGCTCAACCTAGAGCAAGCGGAATAATCCACTACTGCTGCTACTACCCAGGCGTCACAATCACTGACCTGGAGCAAGCGGGATTAACCACCATCCTTGCTATTATCCAGGATCTCAAACATACATTCATTCAGTTTAAGTCAATCATCATTATTATCAAATCTCAAACATAGACCTGGAGCAAGCGGGACGAACCACCGTCCTTGCTACTACCCAAGTATCTCAATCAAATACAAATCTCATTTTCACATTCATTCTCATTTTCATTCAATTGTTCAAAAATCATACTCAAAAATCAATCTTCATTCTCATATTCATTCTCATCTTACCACTTATTACTTTCTTCAATAATTCAGATTCAAAATATAACTCATTTGTTTCTAAATAAATCAAACTCCAAAAGGTAACCCTTTTCTTAACAACAGCAAAAATCAACTTTAAAATCCTTAAAAATCTAAATCTTTTTAAATAACCATTTCAAATGAAATCTCCCATTTTTATAAAAATTTGGATAGCATCTCCTCTAAAATTCGGATTATGCCATCCTTAGGGGTCCCATCAAAACCACATTTTCCAACCAGTTTTCAACTGACTTCAAATATCAGTCCTTTCCAAAATCAAACAAAATTATGGTTTTGAATCTTTTCTAAAATCAAACATTTCCAAAATTAAACTAAATTCCAACATTAAACCTCTCTCAGTAATTCAACAATGATCAACTTAACAAACCAAAACAGCAAATCAGAATAACCGGCTTCCTCAATAATTCAATAAATAAGTCAAATAAATAATCACAGCTATCCAAATAGTTCAATTCAATTCATAGTTCAATTCAATTCATAAAGACTCGCGTAATTATACAAATATATTTTTTATACTCTTATCGACTTATAACAACTCTTGAAAGTAAAATGAATTTAAGAAAACGCCCCTCGTTAACAACGCAATCAAGACAACCGCAGCGGCACCAATCAAATAGCAGCCCCGATGACGGGTTTTTCATATGAGTTCTCTTCCTCCAGCAACAACACAGCAGCTCGGAACCCACATAGCAGCATCAAAATCATCAAGGATTGCTGCGACATTGGTTCCCAGCGACTCCAATAGCAATACCCACTGCGGCAGAGGCTCCGGTGACTGCAAAACCAGAAGCAGAGGTAGAAAAGAACAACGCAGAGCAAGAGCAGCATCAGCTTCCCTATTTTCTCTTCCATTCGCATTCCTCTCCGCGGTGGACCTTGGCGACAGCGGTGAACCCAGAGGCGGCAACAGCTTCCTATGGGGGCGGCTCGGAGGGCAACGATGACCATGGAGGCTCCAACGACGGTGACCAGCTTCGACAGAGCTCTACTGTCACGTTCTCTCTACTCCACGGACTCCTATCTCTCTCTCTTCGTACTCGTCGGCAGCGGCAGAAGTGGCGGCGACAAACCCTAGTAGTGGTGGCGGCGGATCGATTGCAATGGAGGCACGGTGACGTCCCCTTCTTCTCGGCCTTGGCTCTCCTCACGACGTTGTCTTCTTCTCTTCTCCGTGGCAGTGTTGACGGTAGCAGAACGGGCTCGGCGTGCATGGCGCGACAACCTATTGGACGGTGGCAGTGCGCGATGAGGACGACGGCGGCGGCAGCCAAGTGCGACGGCAGCGGCGCCTTCTTTCTCTTCTTCCCCATTTCTCCTTCCCGCGGTGCTTGACTTCCTTCTCTCTTGTCTCTACGTTTTCTCAGAAGGGGTGGGGTTCTAGGGTTTGGTTTTAGGAAATTAGGTTTCTGATATTCAATTTGGGAATTTAGGATTATGAATTAGGGATTTTGTTATATTAGGGTTAAATTAGGTTGTGATTTGGGAATTTAGGATTTAGGTAATTTTAATAAAATTAGGGAAATAGAGTAATTAAAAACTAATTTTAATTCAACACTAATATTTATAAAAATATTATTTATTTATCAATTTACAAGTTCATTTTTAAATAAATATTCTAATTCAATAATTAAAGATAATCAAATAAATTTCCTTTAAAAATAATAAAATAAAGGTAAAATTTTAATTATTTAAATTAGAGCATATAAAATCTTTATTATTATTCAATTACTATCGCTTTAAATCATAAATAATTTATTATTTAATTTTCAAAAATACGGGATCTTACACTGAGTCAGCGATTCAAGTTATAAATATCTTAAATGGATAATTATAAAAATTGGATATATTAAAACACAAGTAATAATATATTTAGGGGTTAAATATATATGAGTTACTAATATAAATGACATTAGTAACTTAAGGATGAAAGATATTTGATGAAGCATTAGCAACTCTAATAAGTTCATAAAAAAATACCGATAATTACTTATATCGGCAAATATCGGACTTGATAATAATAATATTATTATTATCTAGGCTCTATTATAATTATAGCGTATAAAATAAATTAATGACATAATAATAAAATTATATTATCATTTATTTTACTTCGAAACTTGGAATTGACTCATCGAAATAAAACTAATTGTTGAGAACAACATTTTTCGAAAAACATCATATTGGCATAAAAATTCGTGTTGTTACACCTGTCAATGTGGATAAGTTTTTGAAGAACACTGGCAAGGGCGATGATGTGTGGTGGCCATCTAAGATATAAACTTGATATAACGGGGTGGAGAGCTCGAAATAGGGAGGGAATGATGGTCAGAGCAGATCTCAAGGAAAATACAAGACCCAACCGTGAATACATGGATCGGTGGATGGGTGCGTGTAGGGTTCGATTCTTGTCATAGGGCGACGTTCTTGCTGACCCTAGAGTTGCAGCTCCCTGATGACATTTGAACGACAACTACACATCTTGGTGATCACATACAACTCCCACCAGATGCACCCACCCTGAGGCGAAGAGGTCAGGCCAGGCAGAGGGAGGCGAGGCGAGGAGTAGGTGACGAAGAGGTTCGTGGACCAAGTGCTAAAGAACTAAGGGCAATCAGGGAGAGTCATACTAGAGAGCAGAGGTAGAGGCTAGACATGGAGTCAGAGGAAGAGGTAGAGTTCGACAAGTATGAAGAGTTTGGAGATGACTTGTTCGAGGACATTTTTGGCTACTCACCACTACCACCAGGTCAACAATCTGCTACAGCCGCACAAACACTGACAGACACACAGTATGTCTTCCTGAGAGGCCATATGTCGTCAAGGAGGGGAAGGAGGTGGACCTGGATCAGATCTGGGACATTGCTCGCATAGATACTGCTGTAGTCCAGGGGTTGGCAAACCGATATCTCCAACATCATGATGTAATAGCCAACACCTTCTCAGCAGCACCACCTCCTTCACCACTACTGTCTCCTCCTCAACCCCACCACCTGGGGTCACTCAGCCGTGGGTACCAACGTATGTGTCTCTCCCTATGGTAGGCCAAAGTTACTAGGGATCTTCACTGCTTGGGGGCACAATATGCTACACCACCTTTAATGGACTATGGTCGGACAATGGATCCATAATACTCACAGCAACTACCTGGTAGCCACAATGCTACTAGTATCCACCATAGCCATAGTTGTATCCACCACCTCTGTTGCATCCATAGGATCCTCTACCACAGTTGTATGTGGCACCTCCATCATCACATCCTTAAGGCACCGTTTATTTAGTGGGTGTGTCCACCAAATTTTGAGACACGGTGACACACTCACACCCATGTTTCATGTTTGGTTTTCAAATACATAAAATAAGTAAAGACACGGTGGTACACAAATACATAAAATTTGTGTACTGCCATTTTATTGAGACACTAAGACACAAAGGTTAAGACACAAATTTTTTCACTTTTATCCTTAATAATAGTGATTGTAGTGATTTTTTTTTTGGGAGATAAGGATAATATTGGCATTTGCAATTTATGTTCTGTCTTATCTATAGTTACCAAACAAAGTAAAAATTTTGTGTCTCCTTATGTATATGTCTTCAATATTTGTGTATTTGTGTCTATGTCTTCACCCCTACATAAACCAAACACAGCCTAAAGACCTACCCACCAGATTCGACCACTGACATGCGGCACAGTTGGTCGTCTGCATCATCTGCCTCCCTCTCCCCCTCCCCCTATTTTTATTATTATGTGTTTAGTATGTTTGTGATGCTTATTTGTATCTCAACTTGATATTGAATGTATAGTTTGAGATTATGTTTGTTTGTTGTTGAATTCATTAAACCAGAGTTATTATTAGGTATTAAGTATGTTTATTATGCTTATTGGTGTTACAATGACATGAATGTGTTTCGCATATAGCTGAAAATTATTGTCTCATATGTATCATGTCTACGTATCTAACAACTTTTATACATATATATTTCGTCTTTGAAATAGACGATGTACGTTAAAAAGGATGGCAATGTTTTATGTCATCTACAAACTAAATACACTACTAATTCTTCCTTACTTATTCAATCATATAAAAAATTTGTCTCTATTATAAGAATACTTATAAAATATTTTAAGATTTAATAAAAATATTCAACTGTATAAAAATTCGTCTTTGTTAACAGAAATAACTAACATGCTAAACCAAAATGTTTTGGTAGTTTTAGTAAGAGTTGACATGACATGATTATAAGTTATAACCCACTTTTAAATTCCAAATCTTAATAACACAATTGAAGTAAACTGTCTAAATTACCCTTACCAACATTTTTTTATATTTGTCAATTTTTGTGACCTGAGCTTCTTATAAGAAAAAATTTAGGGATCAATATTTTTATTAAAATTTGGCTAATACGTAACCAGTAAAAGAAAAATAAATAATCTCATACTATTAGATGAAATTTTACACTATTAAAAATACCAATAATAACTAATTGATGACAACAAATCACAAAACTTGCTAGCCTCTTAGCACTCCTCCTTCTTATAATAATGTAGAACTCGCAAACTAAATAGTCTGTGCATCAAAAGTAATCGTGAAGTCACCGTCACAGGCACCCAATCATTGCCATTGACACGCGAAGCATTTACCTGGATCCCGGATTATAGTAGAGAGTAAATATATACAACATTTAGGGCCCTGTTAATCCTTATTATGTCAAGTTGAAGATGAAGATGAATCTCAAATATCCAGACCGATATCCCATGTTTTGCTCTCTTTACCGGGTAGTAAAATCGATACTTGAACTTATCATTTGAATTTCTAGTGTATAATGTAATGAAGCATTATATTTGTACAACGTCAGTTGAATTTGAATGTTGTGCATGACCTTTTATCAGTGGGACTATGGGGTTGGCTATCCTTGAAATGGAAATAGCTAGATAATGTATAGAATTTGTCTGGAGGGCTATGAAATTAAAATTCACTTAATAGTTAGAATTTTTTTTCTTATTTTGGAATAACTAAAAATGAATAATTTAAATTTTTTTGAGATTTTCAATTCTTATTTTTCCTTCATTTATAAATCATACTAAAAGGATCTATTTAGATCCATCTCACATTTTTTAAAATTGAATTCTATTCTATTAATATATCATAGACATTTCAAATCATAGAATTAAATTTCAAATAGAAATGAATTCTTTTCTTAAAAGAAATAGAGAGTTAACCACCAAAAAAGCCCCCGAATTATTTAAACGCTAATAAAAATACACTCGAATTTTACTATCGATAAAAATGCCTTCAAATAATTTAAAAATACAACAAAAATATCCAACAGTAAATATATATTTTCAAAAAATACTTTAGAGATTGAATTTTGATGCACTTTTTTGCAAGAATTATTATAAAAATAAGATATTATTATACTTAAAATTTGGTGATTTTTCGTTAAGTATATATGTTTTTATAATTTTTTTGTTAACAACTAATAATGCTTTTAAAAAATCACAAAAATAATATATACTTAACAAAAAATTACCAAATTTTAAGAATAATAATATCTCATTTTTCTAATCATGCTTTCAAAAAATCGCATCAAAATTCAATCTCTAATGTATTTTTTAAGAAATACATATTTAATGTTAGTTTTTTTACAAGATTATCTAACACTAAATATGTATTTCTCAAAAAATACATTAGAGATTGAATTTTGATACAAATTTTTTCAAGAATGATTAAAAAAATGAGATATTATTATCCTTAAAATTTGGTGATTTTTCCTTAAGTATATAATTTTTGTAATTTTTTTGTTAATAACTAATAATACTTTTAAAAAATCACAAAAAAAAAAGATATACTTAGAAAGAACTCATCAAATTTTACGAATAATAATATTTCATTTTTTTAATTATACTTGCAAAAAATCATATCAAAATTCAATCTCTAAGACATTTTTTAAAAATATATATTTACTGTTGGACATTTTTATCGTATTTTAAAATTATTTAAAAGTATTTTTATCGATTTTAATCAGCGTTTGAATAATTTAAAAGTATTTTTGGTAGTTAACCCAAAAAATAAAATTATTTTCTCATATTAAATGGTTTCAAGCTCATAATGTTTAGACTTTAGAAGCCATAATATAAGAAGTATATAAAGTCATAACTTGCTTATAAGAAACCATAATGCATTTGTTTTTTTATTTTGTATTTTTTAATTAGTACCGCAAAATAAATACATAACTTTAGATATAATAAAAGTTTTATTGTTGCTCCGTATAATTTTACTAAATTTTTAATTAAGTCTCTATATTTTTTTAATTGAGTGCCTATACTACTTTTAATTTTACAATTAAATTATTTTTATGTCAAAAATATTAAAATTATCAGAATATTTCTCCCAAAATACATGCGGTCAAATATCTAATTAAATTTTTAATTATGAATACCTTCCATTTTTAAAAAAATATTCAGTTGACTCTAACATTTTTTATACTAGTTAGGAAGAACTTAATTGACTAAATATAAAATTAACAGCAGTGTAAGAACCAATTGAAAGAAAAAAAAATATAAACCTAATTACAAATTTGATAAGACTATAAAGACTAAGAGAATAATTAAACCTATAATAAATATATAATCATAGATATTATATACAAAATTACAAAAGTGAAGTTAAATAAGATAATTTTGTGTTATTATCTGTTCAGTATTACTCAAATAAATTATACCAAGAAGTCAAAATTTCTTTTTTTATTAGATAGGGTCAACCATAAAGATCACATAGCCTAAAATAGTTAAAAACTTAAAATGATAGTATCGTTATAACTTCATAGGATTTGTACATATAGAAAAAAAATTATTGCATGCTTATAACGCATTTAAGTAGATTGTGATCTATCAGTTAATAAGGTGATATTTTGAATAATAAAAAACAAAAAACTAGAATCGGCGGATAGAGCACATTGCACCTAAATACTCCATCAGCATGCAATAATTTTCCAGCATGAAGCATATTATGCAGATTAAGTCTAGTTTGTTTCATAATTTGACACCATAAGGCATATAAAACCATGTCAATTCTAACTTGTCCTAATTAAAGCGAATCAAGCATAGGAGAATTGTTGTTCTGAATTTGCATGGTGACAATTGGGTCCATTGGCCTTGTTTTGAGGAAATCTGAGTACCATTTAGCAGAGAGTTTGGGTTTCCTACTCAAGCTTGGATCCTTCAAGTCAACGAAATATAGGCCATAGCTGAACTCATATCCACTCAGTAACTCAAATGCATCCAAGAAGGACCATACAAAATACCCTTTTACATTTAAGCCACTCCTTCAAATATGTTTGTCAAGGAAAACTATCAATTAGCTTTCATTAATCAATTGATAAAGTAGTTTAAATTCAAGCAAAGAAGTACCTCACTGAATCAAGCATGCAACCAATGTATTCTTGCAAGTACTTCACCCTTGGCCAGTCATCTAGCGACGAGTTGCGCGGCATTTGTTGTCCTGCAAAGGTTGTCTTTAGGCTTTAAAATTTGTAAAGAGATTTGATCCTTAGGGTGCGTTTGGTTTGTATTTTTATTTCCTTTTTTTATTTTCAGTATTTTCTGTTTTTAAATTTTTATAAAGAAAAAAGAGAAAACTGAAAACACTGAAAATAAAAACAAAAAATGAAAATGTAAAGGTAACGCACCCTTAACTTAATCATAAAAAGAATGTATATGCTCAATTGTTCTCACTTTAAGGAAGAGAGAATTGTACCGTTTTCGTGTATGTAAAGCGGAAAATTGCCATAAGTGTTCTTGAATGAGTCCAGCACCCCTTGCAAACTCCAGGGTGTGATTGGAACCTAATTTCAATTAGCTGTTTAGTGCAAACAAATAAGATCCTAATTTTAAAAAGAAAAGAAAAGAAAGAGTAGTTCCATGTTCCTGGTTCCTACTAAATTCTTACCTCCTCAGAAGATGTTCCATCAGGAACTGCCACAACCAAAGAACATTAGTTAGCTAAAGAAACTAACAAATTATACAAATCTTCAGGAATGTGCTGACTTACACCTAAGTATAGAACTAAAGACTGTATGCTGATTTTAATTTCATGATTAATAATGTAGAAAAATTAATCTATACATCAGTTTCTGAAACTAAAGTTATGAATTGTTGACTAATATATATATATACATGAGACAGTTTGTAACATTAACATACATATAAGATCGGCTGCCATGTCTGCCATGTAATCTCTATGATCCACTTGCACATTGTTCTTAACAAAAAATGAGTAATAAAAGTTTATTCCTAGAAAGTCCATTGAGTCCTTAACCAGATTCGATTCCTTTTTCGTGAAGGAAGGAAGCCTCGAGCGCACGATCTTTTTCATTGTTTCAGGGTAGTCCCCAAATATAAAAGGATGAAGATACCTGTAATAACAGATCATACACAAAATCTAATGTAGTAGCAAAGCACCTAATGTAACAATTAATGTAATATTAAAAACTATGAACTTTGTGATATATATAATTAACTAGCTGGTCTAGGGTTGTAAGTTTGTAACTTACCACCCATGATAGAAATCTTGAACTCTTTGTGTAGCAGTGATATCTTCACTACTATTTGTTTGTGGAGCAAGACCAACAGTAAGGATATTAAACCCAACAAACCCATTCTGCATCCCCTGCATTTAACACAAATCAAATGAAGATTAGCATTTTGTAGTATTTACTTCCAAATTTCAAATAGTAGAGTAAACTATTATTTTTTACTATGAAAGATTTGAACACTGACAGTTTTAACTATGAAAGATGTAAATTAACTTGATACTCATAAAAGATTGGTTTAATTAGACAAAACTAGCCAAAGAACTATCCATTTTTTAAAACTTTGTCGAACTAATCTAATCTTTGAAGGGTATCGAGTTAGTTTGTATCTTTCCTGGTTAGAATTGGCAATAGTTTACCCCGGAGAGAATCTCTAAGGCTAATGAAAGAACAAAGCAGAAGGGTGAATGTGGCACATGATATGCATTTTTAGTACCTTATACTTGTTCCTATACAATCTAGAAGCTGATCCATGTGCTAACAATATATTATGAGTTACCAAATATGGCTCAGTTGAGGAATTTCCTTTAGAGCAGTTAAAGTAATGGGAAGGAGAACAATGTTGTGGCGGCAACATTCCTAAATCATAGCCGAAAATCGCAAACACATTAGCTTCATTCACTGTGGTCCAATACTTTACTCTGTCACCGAATTCTCTGAAGCACACATCTGCATATTCTGTGAAGTCTTTCCTACAAGCACACATCCTTAGATACATTAACTGATCCAACAATACCATTAACTAGATTGCGACATTGTTATAGGGAAATGATCACATCAAGTTTGTGAAGCATACACAATTCTCCGGCTGACCCATCCGCCGTATTCGTCCTCCAGTTTTTGTGGAAGGTCCCAGTGGTGTAATGTCACATGCGGTTGAATTCCTACAAGTTGAAGCAAACATCATCAAAAATGTATATATCAGCATTCAGCATATAACTTGAAAGTTTGAAGAAAATCTCTTAGGAATTAATCAAACTATAAATATTGTGAAATCAAGCCTTGAGAATAACCATGGCTTATGAGTTCATTGATAAGGTTGTTGTAATACTGCAATCCCTTGGGATTGATTTCTCCTCTTCCATCTGGTAACACATAAACATGATGGTCAAAATCAAATATAGCATTAATTCCGAGTTCATTGAAAAATTAATGTATTCAAATTAGTGGACGGAGCAGAGTGGAGATATATCATATATCCTCCCTAATCAAACAAAATCCATGTCAATCACAGAAAACTTTTGACATTATTTTAGTTTTAGACATTGATTGAAGAATCTCTGATAGACAAAAGTATAGTGACCTTACCAGGAATAAGTCTTGACCAAGATATGGAAAGTCTATAGGCATCTAAGCCCATGTTAGCCATGAGTTGAACATCTTCCTGGAAATTCAATTCATGAATTCAAATCAAAACTCATATTCTTCATCTGCACGTGTGTGCCATAGTTCTGTTACTCCATATAGAGATATATACCTTGTACTTATGATATTGATCACAAGTAATGTCTCCATCACCATCATACAAATTCCCTGAAAATATATTATAGTACACAATAAATAACTAATAAATATTATCTAAGAAATGACCCATGTTATGATTATGACTATTATATATGTTTCTAAGGACAGTACCATTATCAGAATGGGCAAAAGTATCCCATATGCTAGGCTTTCTTCCATCTTCATTTGCTGCACCTTCAACCTTTAATTTTCACACACAATTATAAATAGATGCATGCAGGTGAAAAATTTAGAAACATCAACAGCTTTCTGGAACTACAAGGGAGAAGAAAAGAACCTGATAAGCTGAAGTTGATGCACCAAAAACAAATTCAGTTGGAAATTCATCTTTGCTCAAGGTATAAACACATGAAGGGAGGACCAACAGTGCTACAAGAACCTCTGCACATAGTAATAATAACTCTACCTTATCCTTCATGATTATCAAAAGAGATCAAGATTCTTATTGCTGGTTTCTTCAACGGTGTTTTTTTTTTTGGTACACATATTTTGTTGCATTATTTATTTATTCTTATTAGCATCTTAATTACTAAAGGTCAACGTCGTTATGTGCCTTTTGTAGTTTTGTTGGTCCCAATACATATATAAGCTTACATTAATGGGAGCTACTCAAATGAAGATGCAAAAAACATCTTTTTATGAAGATGCTTTGTATAAAAGTGTGATTTATTGATTTGGCCACACTTCAAATAAAAACAACACTTTTATAACATATCAAAATCTAACCCTACACTCCATCATCTAAGGGTCAAAAAAAAAAATCATCACATGAAGACAATTATAATATCTTCATGGGAGTACCCACCTTAATTAATATCTTATTTTTGATGTAGTAGCTACGTAGATGGCAAGTTTTCTGTTGATGCTACGTGTTCATTAGTCTTTGTTCCATGGCTATGATAGTAGAATAAATAATTTAAAAAATTACTCTTATTTGTACTCCTCCAAAAAAAAGGTGACTTTGTATTTGACTATTTTTGTTTGTTTGGATTGATGGGTGTGAAAAACTGGTATGGTTACACTGACACACAAATAATTTAGGTATATTTACTTACGTGTGTTTGGACAACTTAAGCACCAGACACATTTTTGAAATTGGCTTTAAATATTAAAATCGTTTTTGAGATTTCAATTACATTTCTAAAATTTAAAGGCGAAGCTAGTATAAAATTAAAGAGATAAAATAAAAAGATTTTTGAGTAAAGTACATTGAAAGAAAAAAAAAAAAAGTATGTTCTATCATTTTAAAAGTTTTAATTTTTTGTTTGGCTATTTTTTTTTATGAATAGCAAGAGTAATTCTGCACTCAAAATCATGTTTATAAAAAGCAATCATTCTTAGTTTTCACTAACGGATTTTTAGTCATTTGAAATTCAATATTTATTTTTTTTACCAACTTTATCCTTTATACATGTTATTGTATTATTTATGAAATTCTTATTATTTCTCTCTATATGAATTCTTTTTTTTCTATTATTTATTATTTATATTTTTTATTAACTTTTTGTTTGACATTATACACTTTTATAATTGTAATTTTTGTGTATTATATTTATTATTATCTTTTTATAATATAATTTATTGATTCCATTAGGTAAAGTAAATTAAATAAAAAAATTAACCATAAATAATAATGATAGTAAAAAATTATAGCGTACTAAAAAAGAGTACTAAGAGTACTAAAAATATACTAAATAAAAAATATATCAAAATAGTATAAAAAAATTAAACATGTATAAAAATTAACATTATAATTTAATGTCATGTCCTTTTTAGTAATTATCTATCTAAAAGTAATTTTGACTAATATTATCCAAACAATATTTTTTTTTTATCAAAATCAATTTTGGTATAGAGTTGCCAAACATAAATCATGTTGACAAAAACTTATTTCTACCCAAAATCAATTCTATAAAATCATTTTCATTCAAACTCAGTTTGACAAACGATAATTCAAACACACACTAGGTCCCTGAATATTTTGACTTCGGATTAATTAACCCTTGAAGAAAACAAATACTAATTTAGTCGTTTAGGATAGTAAATGGTGGACAGATTATGCCCTTTTATCAATTTATCACGTAAAACTTAATAGTGGTACTTATATCCGTTAACGACTGTAACATGTCTATTTATAAAAGATTGTTATGTAGATAACATCTTTTGGAGTAAAACTTCACCTAATTTAGTAGGATTCGCGATAAATAGAAAGCAATTGAATGCTTCATTATTCAAAACTACATTGTTTCTATCCTCATATGACAACAACGGTACAACACCATTGTAGATAATGAAATACAAGGACAATTCCATTTTATTTCGCACTATCCATTGACTAAAAAATATACATGTCCACTATTTATTATTGTGGATGACCTAATTAGTACTTTTTTTCAAGGACTAATTAGTCCTAGCTCGAAATTATTGAGGATCTAATTGTTAATTTACTCAAATAAAAATTTTAAGGGAACTAAACTACAATTTACACATAGTTTATAAGGAAATTTAAAGTTTAGAGGGCCATTGTCCCTCTTGACATATGAGAGGCTCTGTCCTTGTTGAGATTAGTAAGAGTACACCACGTTAGTCTCTGACTCCTGGACTCATCTTCTGTTAACCGCGTGCTAATGTAGTTTGATGATATAGATTGTTAGTGACACGTCACTTCATGGTTTAGTCATGTGTAATAGTATGATGACAGGCCGATCAATGACACATGGTTGTTGACGTAGATGGTTGTACCACGTGTCACAATACTATTTGGCCATATATCTACTTGTGCCACGTATCACAATATTATTTGTTCATGTGTCATCTGCTATGTTTTCATTACAGATGCACCAAATTAGTCCCTGAACTTGCACTAAATAACTCATTTTAGTGCTTGAAATTGAATGTCGTGTATCAAGTTAGTCTATTCACTAGTTTTTTTCTCAACCTTTTTTTATAAATTCAAATTCTCAATATCTATGAATGCATTCATTCTAATTATATTTTTTACATGTTATTTAAATACAAATATTTTTTATAAATATTTTTAAAATTTTAGTTTTAACCTGTTTTGTCAATTTTTAGCAAATCGATGGTGGTTCAATATCTAATGGTCTGGGAGTGAAACCTACTCCTCTTTACGAGTACTAGTTTTCTAAAAGTGCATCAAAGACCCCTTAATTAGACAAGATTCGAGAAAATCTGAAGATATAAATAAAGACTTTGAAAATAAATTGACTGAAATTGAAATGGATTGTATTGAATTTAAAGAAAAATAGTAAAATGCCTCCGATTGAATCGAAGGACTTCTGAAACGGGAAATAAAGGTTTCGAAACATAAAATTGAACAAGTAAAGTAAATGTTGCTTGAAAGATAAACTTGCAAAAAAAGTAAAGTTTGCAAAAAATATAAACAAAAAGTAAAACAAGTTGAAGGAACCCTATAGAAAATTGACTCGAAGAAGACTCAGAAAGTCACTGGGATATGAGTGTGCGTGAATAATTTCTGAAGCAAAGTTCCAACCCTTGCATCTTCGAGCCTTCTTCTATTTATAGCCACCTCCTAACCAATCGAATTGAAGTATAGCTCCCACGTGCGTGAAAATATGTACAACTGTTCCCACTTCTTTTGCTTGATCATACAATGTCTTGGAAAACAATTTTTGAATCCCGAGGCCTTCGATCTACTTCTTCGATCAACTTATAAGCCCATTATACTAATCGGGCTTTTACTCGATATCTCCAGTCACAAGACCTTCTCGATGTAAATTTTCTTTCGAGAACTCACTTACTAATTCTCAAATAACTCCCTTCTTCGAATTTAATTATTATCAATCAATAAATTGCCCCGTAGGATTAATGTGTTACTCTCAATATCACCTTAAATAAGAAACCCTTAATCCTAAATATGCTATTAACGTGAAGCATTTAATTAACCATAAATGACATTTATTTTTCTCCATTCGCTTACATCCGTTCGACACGTTTCCCATGATCTTCAATCTCTCTCCACCACTTCACCTTCTTCAGGAAGTTACCCCAATTTCAAAATTTTTTAAAACTTCCTTCTACGAAACGGCTAAAAACACCTCTGCTTATCAAATTAAATTTTCTTACCGTCATCTCACTTCTTGAATTTCCACTTTCTAAGAATCTAACCTCTTCTTCTTCTCTGAGCTTTCTATTCAACCTTCTTGCAACTTCAACTTGCCATCTACTTCTCAATCTACTCAACAATGGCTTTCCCTTTGGTCTGTAACACTTCTACTACCCAGGATAAGGGCAAAGGTCCTATGGCTCGTGATCAAGCTCCCCCAACCTTGCAAATACTCAACCAGATTAACAACGAGATCATCGAGGATCCTTGATGAGAGGACTTTTGTGTGGTTTAGAATTTTACAAATGAAGTCTCGTTGTAAGTATAGTTTCTAAACCAACAATAGTCCTTTCAAACAAAAATTTGTTTGTCACAAATAACAAACCCCTAAAATCTATAAACCGAAGTATTGAACCTCGGGTCGTTCTCCCTAAGAATTACAATAAAGTGCCTTGTTATTGGTTATGAGGTATGTTTTGGAGTTTTTTGATAAGAGACATGAAAGATAAATGACAAGGAAGTAAACTAATAGCTAAAAAGATCTTGGCAAGGTTTGGTGGTCAAGGATCTCTATCCTAGTCACTAACCACAACATGAGAATTGACAATGATCAATCCCACTAAGTTAACCCCTAACTAATAGTAGAGGAAAGTCAAATGAGCTATATCAATCCAAGTCCATAAATCCTAGTTCTCCACCAAATCAATTAGTGAGATCTAGAGTTAATGGCTCCCAATCGTCAATCACTTGGACATTAGTAACTCAAGAGTTCCTAAGTTACCTTCCCAAGGCAAGAGCACTAAAATCTACTCTAAAATCCAACCAAGCATTTTATCAAACACTTAGAAGGCATAAAAAGAAAGCATAGTAAAATTGCAAGAAATATAAATCTACACTACTCAATTGCAAGAAATTAAACAACAACAAATCAAATGAACAATAAAGGAACATGAAAACATAAATTGCATTGAAATGAAAATAAAAGAAACAAAAGTGCATGAACATAAAAGTAGAGAATCATAAGAATGAAATACAAAATTAGAGAGAGGAGAAGAAGAGGAACTAGAAATTATAAAGGAAAAGTAAATCAAAGCATGAATTAAACATAGATCTAAGAATTTCTAATCTAGATCTAAAACCTAATTCTAATTCTAGAGAGAAGTTAGAGCTTCTCTCTCTAAAACTAACCTAAACTAAACTAATGATCAAAAGTATGTAAAGTATGTTGATTCCTCTTCAATCCTTGGCTTAAATAGCATCAGAAATGAGTTGGATTGGGCCCACAAGGCTTTAGAATTTGCTGGCCATGTATTGCTTTTAGTGGTTCATATGGTAGCAACGACGCGTGCGCGTACAGTGCACATACGCATCACCATACGTGTAGCAACTATAGTAAATCTTATATCATTTCGAAGACCCAGATGTTAGCTTTCCAACGCAACTGGAACCGCATCATTTGGACCTATGTAGCTCAAGTTATGGTCGTTTAAGTGCGAAGAGGTCGGCTTGGCAGCTTTTGCAATTCTTTCATTTCTTCATGAGTTCTCCATTTTTACATGCTTTTCCTTCATTTTCTTGATCCAATCTTTGCCTTCTAAATCTGAAATCACTTAACAAACATATCAAGGCATCTAATGGAATCAAAGGTAAGTTAAGATTAAACAATTAATGACCTAAAAAGAATGTTTTCACTCTAAAGCACAATTAAAGGAGAATTTACAAAACCATGCTATTTCATTGGATAAATGTGGAAAAAGATGATAAAACCCTCTAAATCAAGCACAAGATAAACCCTACAAATGGGGTTTATCAACCTCCCCAGTCCCCACACTTAAACCAAGCATGTCCTCATGCTTAAACTAAGAGAAAGCAAAGGGTGTCAATATTTATTCAATGAGGTCTAACTAAATGCACCCTACCTATATGCAACTATCTATATGAATGCAACTAAATACAAAATGATTCTACCTACTTGGTTAATATTAAATCAATCCTCCAAGACATACATGCACAAGTAGGGCTAAGGTCCCATGAAGACTCATGAATCCTACTAATTTAAATATCAAAATAAAGTTCAAGTAGACTTGCAAGAAGAACGCTCATGAAAGCCGGGAATCAAGGAATTGAGCATCGAACCCTCACCAGAAGTGTTTGCACTCTAGTCGCTCAAGTGTGTAGGGTCGATTCTCTCAATTCTCCCCTAATCATGCTTTCTAAGATTTGTTTTTCTTCTAACAATCAACATATATTTCATGCATGCATACAAGTATCATGAGGTCTTTTCTTTAGGTTGTAATGGGGCTAGGGTCAAGGTAGGATGCTTATTTGGTCAAGTGAGCTTGAAATTTGAATCTTTGATGAGCTTAAACTTCTCACCTAACCTATGACATCCTATACAATTAAGTTCTAACCTAACTACGCATTCTTCTCACTTTTTCACATACTCATGCATTTTCTTTTCATTTCACAACTCATATGCATTGATTTTATTGAGCTTCGCTTTGCTTTGGGGCATTTTTGTCCCCTTTTTATTTCTTTTCTTTTTCTTTTTTTTCTTTTCTTTCTTTTTTTTTCTATATATATATATATATTTTTTTTTTCTTTGCTTTTATTTTTCTCATTTTTCATTTTTTTATACAAGAATATCAATGCATAAGGCTTTACATTCATTACACATGAGCATGTACTCAATTTCTAATATTTTCAACAAAAATACAAAACTACCCTTTTATTCCCCGAATGTCCCAAGGTTCCCACACTTGAATGATACTCACACACACTAGCCTAAGCTAATCAAAGATCCAAATAAAGGACATTTATTGTTTTTTCGCTTCAAGAATTGTAATGTGCTAAAATTAAGAACAAATGGGTTAATCGTAGGCTCAAATTCGGTTAACAATGGAAGATAAAAGGTAAGGCTATTTGGGTAAGTGAGCTAAATGAAATGATGGCCTCAATCATATAAATACATGAATACACCAAATAATGGACATAGAGAATCAAACAAATCAAAGATTACAATCATAGAAAGAGAATAATGCACACAAGAAGGAAAATAAGTGGTTATAAGATGTAACCACACCATTAGGCTCAAATCTCACTTGCTTGTGTTCTTAGCTCAAAAGCATGTTCCAAAATAAATTCTTTCAAGCAAGTTCAACCAAAAAATTTTCAAATTGGTAGGTTGCCTTAGAAACAATTTCTTGGAAAAGAAATCATCACCCTAACCAAGTAGTCCTAATAGAAAAAAAATGGTAAAAATATGTACAAATTCTAACTAACATGCAACCTATCATGCAATGCAACAACTATCTAACGAAGAAACTAAAAAATTGGTGTTGAAAAGGAAATTGTTACCCATGGAGATCGGTCGAACGACCTCCCCACACTTGAAGATTGCACCGTCTTCGGTGCATGCAAAGAAGAGCAAGGTGGATGGGTTGCTCCAATTGATGAGCTTCCTCAAAAGGTTGTGCGGATGACTTGTTTGTTGCCCCATTTCGAAGCTTTCCCTTTTCCTTTTTTCTTGGTGGCCAACCTAAAGGAAGAGAAAAAGAAAGAAAATTAAGCCTATAACAAAGATATCAAAGCAAAGAGAACATAGGCAGGGGCTAATGCCAAATAAGGGCAAGGTTCTCACTACATGGTAGCTACAACATGTGAGTGAGAAAACAATATAGGCAAAGGGCATATGAACTAACACTTGATGCAAGAGTAAAGTCGAAGAATGAAGAGCATAGTGAGCATCAAGTTCAAATAAGAAAAAGTGGATAATGAAAGACAAAATTAGGTCATATCAATGCACAAAGACACAAGAGTCATACAAGATTAAGCATTGATTTAAAAGTTTCATCACCCAACAATATCAAACAAGTCAAGAGGCACCAAAATAATGCAAGAAAGTCTCAACGATTGAGTATAAGAATGCAACACCATTATTAAAATGAGAAACTTAGAAAATAAAATGAAAACAAACTATAGAAACAAAATTAAAATGCAAAGAATAAAAGTATGCAAATGCAATAGACAAAAGAAAATGGAAGAAAATTTTTTTTTTCAGCATTTTATTTATTTATTATTTTTTTTGTTTTTTTTATTATTTTATTAAATTTTTTTTCAAGAGAGGAAGAAGAAAGGTAGAAAGAAAGAAGAAGAAAAGAAGAAAGAAGAAGAAAGGAGAAAGGAGGAAAAAAAAGGGTGCAGATCCACGCGTACGCGCGCATGGCGCGCGCGTCGATGGCTTTTTTTTTTCCCGAGAGTGACGCGTATGCGTCATGTACGCATACGCGTTAGTGGTTTTGTGCCAAAGACACAATGTGCGCGCAGCGTCCGTACAACTCTCGGGTTTTTTGGCTTGGGGTGGAATTTCTCAATCCACGCGTATGCGCGCATGATGCTCTTTTTTTTTTTAGAAGCATAGAAATAGAATTTGACACTCTCCTAACCTATAAACACTCTAAAGCAACCAAAATTCAAATTTAACAAAAATCTTTAAGTTTTTGAAAAAATTTTCAAAGTCAAAATAAACACAACTTGCAGTTCAAGTAACCTACTTTAACAACAATCTAAACGAATCAAAACACACTATAACAACCTATCAATCAAAACAAAATGTATAAGAGTATATTAAAGAAGAAAACGACCTATGATGGAAACTCAAATCACTTATTAAGTATACATACAAGAGAATGGAAAGAGTTTACCATGGTGGGGTGTCTCCCACCTAGCACTTTTAGTTTAAGTCCTTAAGTTGGACATTTGGGAAGCTCCTTGTCATGGTGGCTTATGCTTGTACTCATCCTTGAACCTCCAAGGATCATTGTTCTTCAAATGGTTGACAGAAATTCCAACCTTCTTCACCAAGTTTGGATGGAGTTACACCCAAGATATGAGCTCCCTTAGTTGGTCTCCATGTTTCGATCTGGGATCCCATATCTTATTTTCGCACCCGTCTTCTTGTGGATCTTCATGAGTTTTCAGTTCGGGCGGTTGACAAGTAGAACAAGCAGAATTCTCTCTAGCATACCAAGTCTTCTTCCTAGATCCATGTAAAGTAGCATTCATCCAATCATAGTCCCTATACTTTGAAGCTTTGACCTTGATGAGCCTAATTCCAAACCTCCAACCACTACATAACTCCTTTTTACTCTTAATTCCACAAAGAGCTCTAAGTTGACCATCATTTTCAATTAAACCATATTCAAGTGAGAAAGTAAAGCTTAGGGATAAGAATTTTACCCACTTGAATGTTGTGTTGGATGGTGACTTGGGGAGGGAGACCTCCCCACACTTAGACAATGCAAGGTCTACTTCTTTAGGCTCTTCTTTAGTTGTTTCCACCTCTTCGCAAGCTTCTTCAATTTCAACATTTTCCCTTTTGTCACTTGGCTTGGTGTTGTCTTCAAGAACTTCGATTTCTTTCCCAATTGGGGGTGATTCAATTTTGGATAGGAATTCATTGATAAATGAATCCATCTCTTGATCAACCTCTTCATATTCTTCAATTTCGATATACACGAATTCAACTTTTCTCCTTGGTAGCTTTATTCCGATTCGCTCTCTTTCTCATTGCTCACCAAGGGTGTGGGAGGTTTTGCACATTCTTCTATAATTTCAACTTCATGTCCAATGGGAGAGGATTCCATTGTAGATAGAAATTCATCCATGATTGAATCCATCTCTTGATAAACCTCTTTCAAGTTTCCAACGACGATATGCCTTAGAGGTTGCGCACCCTCTTCAACATCAATATCAAGCTTCTTGGAAGAGTTTTCCATGATGCTACATTCCCATGGACTTTCAACATCTCCTAAATCTTCAACAACTTCTTCCTTTTCTTCAACATTCATAGGCTCCTCCAATTGTTCTAACACAAAGTGGCATCCCTCATTTCCCATCAGAGTTTCCAATCTCTCCTTCATGCTATGATCTTCAATTGATTCTTCACATGTGGTTATGGAAGCACCTTGAGTGTTCAAACATTGGTAGGCTAAAGTATGCACTACCTTCATCAAGTTGGTCACAAACTCTAGGGTGTTCCTTTGCATATCCGCTTGTCCTTGAAGTAGCAAGGTGAGAGAATCATCTATTGGGGCTTGGGGTGGATAGAAAGGTTCATCATTTTGGAGAGAGGGTTCATAGTAGGAAGGTTGTTTTTCTTGGTAAGAGTATGGAGATGGTGTGCATTGAGGTGGTTCTTGGTAATAGTTGTGATAAGGTTGTGGTGGTTCCAAAGGTTCTTGCTCATAATGGTCATGAGAATATGGTATGGGTGATTGGTCATATGATGGATATGGGTCATAGGGGGGTGCTTGGTATGGGAAGGCTTGGGAGTATGGTTGAGGTTCATATTGAGGATAAGAGTTATAGGCATATGATGGTGGTAATTGATTGTCATAAAAAGATTCACCATAGCCATTGAATTGACATGCATTAGGATGGGGATTATACCTATAAGTATCCGGAGGTTGTTGCTAATAGGAGTGATCAATTCCTTGAGGCTCCTCCCATCTTTGTTGGTTCCATCCATAATGGGTGTCATCATTGAAGTTCACATTTCCTACAACACAATTAGGACCAAACTCATAGCCAAAGTGAGAATTCATAGTGGAAAACCGAAATAAATCTAACAAAAACTAGAAACAAGCAAAATACAAACCTATTCACCATATTCACATATATACAATAACCAATAATATAACACTATTGTAATTCCCCGGCAACGGCGCCATTTTGATGAGAGGACTTTTTTGTGGTTTAGAATTTCACAAATGAAGTTTCGTTGCAAGTATAGTTTCTAAACCAACAGTAGTCCTTTCATACACAAATTTGTTTGTCACAAATAACAAACTCCTAAAATCTATAAACCGAAGTATTGAACCTCGGGTCGTTCTCCATAGGAATTACAATAAAGTGCCTTGTTATTGGTTATGAGGTATTTTTGATAAGAGACATGAAAGATAAATGACAAGGAAGTAAACTAATAGCTAAAAAGATATTGGCAAGGTTTGGTGGTCAAGGATCTCTATCCTAGTCACTAACCACAACATGAGAATTGGCAAGGATCAATCCCACTAAGTTAACCCCTAACTAATAGTAGAGAAAAGTCAAATGAGCTATATCAATCCAAGTCCATAAATCCTAGTTCTCCACCAAATCAATTAGTGAGATCTAGAGTTAATGGCTCCCAATCGTCAATCACTTGGACATTAGTAACTCAAGAGTTCTTAAGTTACCTTCCCAAGCCAAGAGCACTAAAATCTACTCTAAAATCCAACCAAGCATTTTATCAAACCCTAAAACTAACCTAAACTAAACTAATGATCAAAAGTATGTAAAGTATGTTGATTCCTCTTCAATCCTTGGCTTAAATAACATCAGAAATAAGTTGGATTGGGCCCATAAGGCTTTAGAATTCGCTGGCCACGTATTACTTTAAGTGGTTCATATGGCAGCAACGACGCATGCACATACAGTGCACGTACACGTCACCATACGTGTAGCAACTATGGAAAATCTTATATCGTTTCGAAGCCCCAGATGTTAGCTTTCCAACGCAACTAAAACCGCATCATTTGGACCTCTGTAGCTTAAGTTATGGTCGTTTAAGTGCAAAGAGGTCGGCTTGACAGCTTTTGCGATTCTATTATTTCTTCATGAGTTCTCCATTTTTACATGCTTTTCCTTCATTTCCTTGATCCAATCTTTGCCTCCTAAATCTGAAATCACTTAACAAACATATCAAGACATCTAATGGAATCAAAGGTAAGTTAAGATTAAACAATTAAGGACCTAAAAATCATGTTTTCACTCTAAAGCACAATTAAAAGAGAATTTACAAAACCATGCTATTTCATTGAATAAATGTGGGAAAAGATGATAAAACCCTCTAAATCAAGCACAAGATAAATCCTACAAATGGGGTTTATCAATCCTCAACCAAAACTCGATGATAAGAGGATCCTCATCCCTTTCACTATCGACGGCGAGACCCACTGTTTCGTTGGCCCCATTCGAACTTTGGAGCGTGCCAACAAGCGTATCAACTTCTTCCTTAATGCAAAAGGGGAAGATTTGCTCATCAAACAAAATCTCCTTATTGCTCTTTTTATTAACCAGCAGAAACCCTTTAGGAACAACTCTAAAATTACTCCTCGAGGAGCTAACTTCTGAGCCTGGCACAGGCGCCTTGAATCAGAAATGGGTGCTGCTTGGAGAACCCTTGGTATCCAAGAACTCTTTCAACTTTCCCACTTCACACCCATGACTCACCATTGGATGATTGGGGCAGTCGTAAACTTCTGGAATAAAACCACAAACAACTTCCATCTTCCTTGTGGAATGATTGGACTTTTTTTGCTTGATGTGGCTACCATTATTGGTCTTCCAGTAAGTTTTTCCGAACTAACCTTCGATGCGCAACCAAGTAGAGACTATAAAGTAGTCCACAAGACTTCCTACAGTGAATTATTGCTCAAAATATGGGACAAGAGAACGAGCCTATGACTGATGATGAGCATGTTGTATTTCTGTATTATTGGTTGAATGCTATTATTTTCTGCTCCAGAAGTGTCCAAATGCAGAAGCTATTTATTCCTTTGGCTGTCCTCTTACATGAAGGTTATAGATTTAATTTGGCCAAGCTAATCCTAGGACACTTGTTCGAGGAACTTGGCCACTTAGTTGACTGTCTTCGAATCAACTCTCCGATCAGTGTAGGAGGTCCTCTTTGGCTTTTCCAACTCTGGTTAAACGCTGTGTTCGAGAAATTCATGCAAAAAGATGGGAACAATACATTCGAAAAATAATATATCGAAGGATTTCATTTGGCCCCTCTTCAACCAAATTTTAAAGATGGCAAGTCGACTGAGGACCTCTTCTGGACTGTTTTCTCCCTTTTTCACTCTTGTAAAAATTTCAACAACAATGATCTGAATTTTACCTTTTTCTTGCGTCGAAGCTCTGGTCCCTCATGGTTCGAACACCTTCTCTTTCCCTCTGATGACTAAGAGGATGAGATTGTCAACAAAATTGGGAAAAGTTACTTGCCGTTCAGGTGATTCCAACTAGACTGCCTCAATACAAAAAAGAACAATTTAAAGCAACTCTCTGTGCTCCTCATTACATTGCTAGGAAATTAGGCTTCTCTTAAACCATTCCAGTTCCTATTCCTCGAAACAGCCATCCTCTCTGTCATGTCACAATGGTTTCAAAAGAAGAGATTGACCTTTGTGTCACGACCAACCAACAACAAAAAGAAAACTACGCTCACCTTATTTACGAGTGCAGTTCATACATCACCAAATCTTATTCCGAATGGTGGACTAGATATTTTTCCCAATATAGTCGCACCTTTGATGAGATCAAAAACTCAGCCATCAGGACTATTTCAGCTACTGGAAGTTCACCAAAAAGAACTTTGAAGAGAAGAATCAAAACTGCAACACAACAAAAACAACCATAAAAGAAAATTCGAAAAGTTCCTACAAGAACCTTCAAAAAGGTAATCTTTCCATCGAGCTTCTAAATCCTTTCTTTTACCATATTTATGAAAACACATCTTGATGGATTGACCTTTTGATCATTATCAGGTTCAATCATCAAGTGAAAATTCTTCTGATGAAAGTGAGCAGCCAACTCAAACAAACGTCTTTGCTGCTTCTTCTGATTCGGAAGATGATTCAAAAAATAATTCATTCCCTCATCTAATTTGAAGAAAATCCATCCAGGTAATTTCATACTAATTTTGAAAATAATAAATAAATAAAAAGAAACATAACTTATAAAATACTTCTTTCTTATTTCAGACCGAAAAAATTGCTCAAAATGTTTCTGCTCCTTCATCTAACCCTGAATCGGAAACACAAGAGGATCAATCAAGACAAACACAACAAGAATCTCACTCCTCTATCTAAACCGTGATCTCTGTTGAGCCCATTCAAGTCATCTTACCTGAAACAGAAGTTCTAGTTGATTTAACTCAAGAGCAATCCTTACCACCAGAAGATCAACCCATTGAAAATCCTCATTCTCCAATTCAAACTGATGTCCTTCACAAGTCTCCTGTTGCATAGAACCCTGAATTACCTACTCAGGATACGGGGAACATCCCTTCATCTTGAAGAGTTTTAAGCCCAAAAAGAACCATTGAGCTTTTTTCTTCACATGATCCTGAACCATCACCTGAGATTCCTAATATCACCTCTATCTCTTCTGATACTGATCTGGCTGAACTTGTTGCCTTTCTAACACAAATCATTCAGGAATATGAAGTGCCTCTTTCAAATCCAACCCCTGAGGACCCTTCAATATCTAGCCTTCCTTCTGAGCTCAACCGACACACTCTCTAACAACTAACCACTCTTTTGAAGCTTTTAACACATGCTCCTTTGGAATGGACAATCAATCAAACCTGAATTCTCTCCTTTCTGACATTCTGAGCTCTTCTCTCGAATTTCAGGTTTCTCCCCAATTTTCTGCTATAGTCAAGAAGTTTATAAAAGTTTCAAATGACTGTATCACTATTCAGGACAAGTTGCAAGAGGCCAAGGAGAAAGTGGCCAAAATCAAGACTGAATCAGAAAAAATTAATAAGGTTCTTCAACCAATGAAAACATTATGCAAAGAATATGATTTGAGGATTACTCAAGCCTTCAACGCTCAATCCTACTATGACAAACAAGAAGAAGAACTTGAAGCAGAACTGGCCCAAATCGAACAAAAACTGGCTAAAATTCGAAAAAGAAAAGCTGACTTAGTGATGAGCGGATAATTTATACGCTTTTTGACATTATTTTTAGTATGTTTTTAGTAGGATCTAGTTACTTTTAGGGATGTTTTCATTAGTTTTTATGTTAAATTCACATTTCTGGACTTTACTATGAGTTTGTGTGTTTTTCTATGATTTCAGGTATTTTCTGGCTGAAATTGAAGGACTTGAGCAAAAATCAGATTCAGAGGTTGAAGAAGGACTGCTGATGCTATTGGATTCTGACCTCCCTGCACTCAAAATGGATTTTCTGGAGCTACAGAACTCAAAATGGCGCGCTTCCAATTGCGTTGGAAAGTAGACATCTAGGGCTTTCCAGCAATATATAATAGTTCATATTTTGGCCAAGAATAGACGACGCAAACTGGCATTCAACGCCAGCTCTCTGCCCAATTCTAGCGTCCAGTGCCAGAAAAGGATCCAAAACCAGAGTTGAACGCCCAAACTGGCACAAATGCTGGCGTTCAACTCCAAGAAGGACCTCTACACGTGCAACACTCAAGCTCAGCCCAAGCACACACCAAGTGGGCCCCGAAAATGGATTTATGCATCAATTACTTACTTTTGTAAACCCTAGTGACTAGTTTATTATAAATAGAACTTTTTATCATTGTATTCACAGTCTTGGTTACTCCGGTTTCCCTCTGGGGCCGAGACCAATGAACTCCATTATCACTTATGTATTTTCAATGATAGAGTTTCTACACTCCATAGATTAAGGTGTGGAGCTCTGCTGTTCCTCAAAGATTAATGCAAAGTACTACTGTTTTCTATTCAATTCAACTTATTTCGCTTCTAAGATATTCATTTGCTCTTCAAACTGAATGTGATGAACGTGACAATCATCATCATTCCCTATGAACGCGTGCCTGACAACCACTTCCGTTCTACCTTCGACTGAATGAGTATCTCTTAGATCTCTTAATTGGAATCTTCGTGGTGTAAGCTAGAATGATGGCGGCATTCAAGAGAATCCGGAAAGTCTAATCCTTGTCTGTGGTATTCCGAGTAGGATTCAATGATTGAATGACTGTGACGAGCTTCAAACTCGCGATTGCTGGGCGTAGTGACAGACGCAAAAGGATAGTAAATCCTATTCCAGCATGATCGAGAACCGACAGATGAATAGTCGTGCCGTGACAGGGTGCGTTGACCATTTTCACTGAGAGGATAGGATGTAAACCATTGACAAGGATGATGCCTCCAGACGATTAGCCGTGCCGTGACAGGGCATTTGGATCATTTTCCTGTGAGAAGACCGAAAGTAGCCATTGACAATGGTGATGCATTACATAAAGCCAGCCATGGAAAGGAGTAAGACTGATTGGGTGAAGATAGCAGGAAAGCAGAGGTTCAGAGGAACGAAAGCATCTCTATTCGCTTATCTGAAATTCTCACCAATGACTTACATAAGTATTTCTATCCCTATTTTATTAATTATTTTCGGAAACCCCATTACTATTTTATATCCGCCTGACTGAGATTTACAAGGTGACCATAGCTTGCTTCATACCGACAATCTCCGTGGGATTCGACCCTTACTCACGTAAGGTATTACTTGGACGACCCAGTGCACTTGCTGGTTAGTTGTGCGAAGTTGTGAACCATGGTATTGGCATCATGTTTTTAGCGCCACTACCAGGGAAAGAAAGAGCGATGAATTTTACATAATTAAAGTGTAATCACAATTTCTGCGCACCACTTAGCTATCCTTTTGGCCACAGTTCAACATAAACAACAAGCAATCTTCACAAAATTTTCCATTATAGAAGGCATACAAAAAGAATTCGACAAGCAACTTGACAAGGCTCAAAATGAAGAATATGAGAAAATCAAAGCACTTTTTGCTTTGGACAGTGAGAGGGTTCAACTTTATTCCGAACTAGCTGAACTTCTGGCACCCCTCATTCCACTTACTTAGAACATTTTCCATGTATAATGACTTTCCATGTGCTCTTATAGATTTATTTATATTCCTAATCTTGATCCTGCATACATCAATATTGTTTCAAGTATTTCCCATTTATCGATTTAACCATGTTTCCAGAATCGATATCTTTAATTCGATATGCATTTCTAGAATACAAATCAATCACTTGGAAAGGTGCTTCCCAAGTATGGGACCATTTGCCAAGAAATCTTGACTTCTTTTCCATTGGCAATACAAATTTTAAAACCAATTCACCCATATTGAAACACTTCTCTTTTATTCGACGATTATAATTTCGAGCAACACTTTCTTTTTGTCGAATCATATTTTCAAGTGCCAACATACGTTCTGAATCCAAATCATTCAATTCATCATACATTGCATTCCAATAATCATCGACTGAAAACTCATCTTGTTTCAAGATTCTTAATGTATTGAGATTAATCTCTGGTGGCAAAACTACATCATGACCATATACTATTAATAAAGGGAAGTACCAGTTGATCCTCTTGGTGAATTTCGATAAGCCCATAATACTTGACTCAAAGTTCCATGCCAGGTTCGAGGTTTACTACCAATTTGTTTCTTAATACTAACTAAAAAAATAAGAGTTTTGATACGAGAATTTTAGCTCATTCAGGTATCATCTACATGGATATAGGACGATTTACATTCCCTGTCCACTTTTTCCAGTATTTTGCTTTTTATATTACCAAAAAAATTGGAATTAAAAATTCATAGCAATTAAAGTTGGAATAATGGTATCCGTTGGCATTTGAGATATTGCAGATTGATGAATTAATGGAGAGAGAGGGATTCGAACCCTCGGTAAACAAACAGCCTACATAGCAGTTCCAATGCGTATTATATATAAGTATAGATTAGTATATAAGTATAACTAAATATAAGTCTAACTATATAGATATATAGTTATATAATAGTTATAGAACATATATCGAAATGAAATAGATAGAATAAAAGAATATTTTAATAATAAGAAATTTATTTTGAAAATATGGAATAGTCTTTTTTTATACAATTTATACAATGCGAAATCGATGACCTACGTATAAAATAATAAGAATCCTTTGGATTTGAAGAAAAAAAAACAGCTTTGCTGACAAATATTTGTTTGATCAGAAGAGTCCTCCAAAAATTCCGGTCTTGTGTTAGTTATCAATTTCAATATCTTTCAAATAAATATTTGAATACAAATAAAAATAAGAGAGGATAGGCTCATTAAAAAAGATAGGAAGAATTGTCCTATAAGTAATTGAGTGTGAGAGCCAAATGAATTGAAAGATTCATGTTTGGTTTGGGAAGAGATCATAGACGTTTTCAAATGAATGGAAAGAGAATCTACTTTCATTAAGTGATTTATTAGATAATCGAAAACAGAGAATCTTGAAGACTATTTGAAATTCAGAAGAACTGCGGGAAGGAGCTCTTGAACAGCTAGAAAAAGTCCGGGCCCGTTTAAGGGAAGTTGAAACGGAAGCAGATCAGTTTCGAGTGAATGATTATTCTGAAATAGAACGAGAAAAATTGAATTTAATTAAGTCAATTTATACGACTTTGGAACAATTAGAAAATTACAAAAATGAAACTATTCGTTTTGAACAACAAAGAACGATTAATCAAGTCCGACAACGGATTTTCCAACAAGCCTTACAAGGAGCTCTGGGAACGCTGAATAGTTGCTTGAACAACGAGTTACATTTACGTACCATCAGTGCTAATATTGGCATGTTTGGAGAAATGAAAGATATAAAATAACGCATTAGTCCTTCTTCTTTAGTAAATTTAGAGTACATGCATCATTTTTCTCTTCTAGAATTAAATTAAGAAATACTCATAGTAACCATTCATGCAGATGAAATTAGTGAAATAATGGTACTGTACTTCAAGTAGGTAACGATATTGCTCGTATTTATGGTCTTGATGAAGTAATGGCGGGGGAGTTAGTGGAATTTGAGGAGGGTACCATATGATTGTTTTAAATTTAGAATCAAATAATGTTGGTGTTGTATTAATGGGTGATGGTTTGATGATACAAGAGGGAAACAATATTATTTCGAGTGCCATCATTCCTACTTCGGCGGCTATAGGTTTGCACTTTTACCCGATATGGGAAGCGGCATCTGTTGATGAATGGTTATACAATGGCGGTCCTTATGAACTAATTGTTCTACACTTCTTACTTGGTGTAGCTTGTTACATGGGTCGTGAGTGGGAACTTAGTTTTCGTCTGGGTATGCGCCCTTGGATTGCTGTTGCATATTCAGCTCCTGTTGCAGCGGCTACTGCTGTTTTCTTGATCTATCCAATTGGTCAAGGAAGCTTTTCGGATGGTATGCCTTTAGGAATTTCTGGTACCTTCAATTTTATGATTGTATTTCAGGCTGAACACAATATTCTTATGCATCCATTTCATATGTTAGGCGTAGCTGGTGTATTCGGCGGCTCCCTATTCAGTGCAATGCACGGTTCCTTGGTAACTTCTATCCATCGTGTATTATTTAGATCATCAACCCCTCTCCTGTTCCCCAAACACCCAGTTCCAGTGGAACAAAACAAATGATGTCGAGCCAAGAGCACTCCCATTTCCATATACTCGAAAAAATAGTGGATAGAAGAATCCACAGCTAATATAATTATGTCTTTCAAGCCGCACATTGCGTTTATTGTTTCGAACCAAGTTTTATTTGGATCCAGTATGTAATTGAATTGATTCAATTCTGGAATTGTGAATAGTTTTTGATTCAATCGATACATAATAACCCATCCTTTTTACTTCTTGGTTTTTTGAAAATGGACAATTTCCAAATCTAAAAGGGAAGTAAAAAACCGCAAATTCCTTCGATATTGTATGAATAAGATTCATATTCGATTCGATAGTTTGTTTTTTAAAAAAAATGAATTTTATCAATTTTGAATTGAATTTTTTTCTTATATTATTAATATATAATATTATTATATATATTAATATATTAATATTATCTATCTTTAAATGATTCCAAAAAAAAAATAGAGTTTGACGATTGATGTGGATTCAAAAGCGGCTCTATTTAGATTATAGACGAATGATTAAAAAAGGGTCATTTTTATCCTGAGATACAATTTTTATTCATCAAATCTAGAGCCCATCCTCGAAAAGGCCAAGGTTTAATAATCGAATGCAATTCGGATGTTGGGATCTGTTCTACCACTCCATGGCATTGATATTTTTGACATGCTTTTGCATAATCAATGCAATCTTTAATCATAGAAGGCCAATAGACCTGATTTCGTCGTAGTATCCATGTCATTTTCATCCCAGCCTGACGGGCACCACATATACCTCTATAAACTTTTCCAAAGCAATATTTTTATCTGACTGACTTAAACACCTAGAAAGACTTCCATCGAGACCTTTCTTATATAATTCATCAACCAACAACTCAAAATTCATTGCTTTTAACCGTATTTTCTTGTCGACTCGAACATTAGGAACTTTTAAATATTTAGCAACTAATTTTCTCCAATCATCATCCTCGCATTCATCTAAAGCCAACACTTCTCTCCCATCAACTAGTACTAAAATCTGACGAACCCTCGCCAATTTTCCCAATGTTTTCGGGAATACTTTGTACCTTGATGAAATTTGGGCCAACTCATTAGAAATTTCATTTTGAATCCTTGAAATATGAACTAATGAAACTTTTCGAAAAGATGTTAACAATTCCCATGTTGTTGCTAAATACTTCTGCAACTTCTCATTATTACATTTGAACTCTTTTGATAACTGTTTCAAAACTAACTGAGAATCCCCAAGGATTTGAATCTCCAAAGCCCCTTTTCTAATTAAAATTTCAAGGCCTAATATTAAAGCGTCATATTCTGCCACATTATTCGAACAAGGATATTTTAACTCAACAAAAATTTCAATGGAACCCCTTCTGATGAAATAATTAAAATCCCTACTCCAGCACCATCTTTATGTTTCAAACCATCGAAATATAATTTCTAATAGTCGACGTGTACATCGATTATGTTTGTCCCCTGGTCATTCAGATTATTCGAATGGTCTACTAGAAAATCTGCAATAACCTGACCTTTCATAGCCTTTGTTGGAACATATTATAAATCGAACTTTGTTAAAGCTAACATCCATTTTCCTAATCGACCTCTTAGCATAGGATAAGTTAACATATATTTAACTAAGTTAGTCTGTGCGATTACCTTCGCCAGTTTTGCACCCATATAACACTTTAATTTTGTGCAAGCATAATAAAGATACAAACGCAACTTTTCGATGGGCGAATAGCTTGTTTCTATGTCAGTTAATACCGACTAAGATAATAAATGACCCGTTCATGTCCATTTTCATCATCTTCAGCAACATACATTCGATCGTATTCATGGATGCTGCAATATACAACTTTAAAGGCTCATGAGGATGAACATTTGCCATTACCGGTGTAACACCCTAACTATCAGAATGTCACGCTTCCGGCTGCGCCACTCTGATAATTCGAGTATTACGACGATTCTTATAATATTTAATACTAAAATATGATCCTGTTTAAAACTTAAATCGTATTACCGCTCGAAAGACTTTTTAAGAAATAACATACATCCATACAAAACTCAATACTTACAGAGGATATATATATATATATATGTATATATATATATATATATATGTATATATATATATATATATATATATATATATGTATGTATACATCTTATTAATTTTACAAGCATTACATAATCAGAATCCTATCCCTCTTATAAAAACTTGTAAAGATAAAGGCGAGGGAAAAAGTAACTAATACAACATAATATTGTTAAAACAAAAAAGGAAAATAAATAAGTTCTTCTGAACTTCATCGCCCATAACTTGAAAAAGAAAGGACCTATAGGGGAGTGAGAACATTGTCCTCGTAGGTTCTCACTATGAGGTTAGAGAATTACTATAATAGGATATGTGAAGATAAAACTCTTTTTAAAGCATAGTAATTAATAACTGTCTCATGCATCCTTTTAAAACCGAAAGATTTACCATTAAATATCTAAAATCTTTTCTGAAAGAGGAAACTATTTATTTCTTCAAAATTCAAAAGCCTTTCAAAAGATTTTTCCTAACAGCATGAATGAGCAACCTGTTCCAAGAATAGGTTCATTAAGTCTATGCTGAATCAGTTTAGTTTTTCATACTTTTCTAAACTAGAAACACAAACCAAACATGGCCTTCGGCCCATCTCATAACCAACCACGGTCCTAGGCCTACACAATTCAAACAATAGCCAATCCAACCAATTTTCAATCACAAACACAAGTAGGAATGTTCAAGCACACTCAAGGAGTTACATTAAGTAGAGCAATTAGCAATTAAACATAATTATTCACGTAGGCAAACCAAGTACAATATGCAAACCCAAACAATGTCACATAGATGCAAATGATAAATGCTTGCCCTATGGCTGATAAGTCTCATCTGTCGGTTATCAAGCCAACCCGACAAGTCCGGCTGCTAAACCCTGGACTGTCCCCCGACGTGCATCCCCAAGAGTCTATGCATAGCTTTTTCTCATATTTATAAAATGCTCAATGGGGGCCAACCTTCTCAGGAATTTAGAGTGCCCAGTCACATCTTACGTCGTAGGGTCAACAGAGTATCAAGTCTCGACCTGGAACACATGGTGGCAAGCCACGGTACGTTACCCAGGGAAACTCGTGTCTCAGATAAAAGAAGTGCAAAAGCCACATATTCATTTATTCATCATCATTTCTGCACTTCATTAACAATTCATATCAAATCAATCATCATTCAAGCCATAAGTCACTTTTTTCTCAAATCTCTTTACTTGGAAACCAAAATCAATCCATCTCAGTCTTAATTTTAAAATCCTCATTTCTCAAATTATTCCAAGTTCATAATCCACTTTTTCTTAAAAATCATATCAAATGGGAATTCTCTTTGAAAAGACTTAAGACTCTAGGGAAGAATAACCTACCTCATTTCTTAAGTTCTTAAATCCTCGAAATCATAGTTACTTAATTTGAAGTAAATTGAAATAGAGACTTAAAGCAAAAACCAAAGCATGTAAAATAATAGTGAAAATGAAACCAATTCTAAAACCAAAATTATTGAAAACAATTAAAATAGAGATTTAAAACCAAAATCAAAGCATGTTTAAAACACTAAGTTCCAAACCAGTTCTATTTCATTCTTAAATCTGTAACCTTCCCAAAGGCCCGGAATTGGTTAATCTTGCTAAATCAAAATTTAAAGAATAGTTTAAAAGCAAAACGAACTTAATTAATCAAAGTTCAATTTCTTTTAAAATCCACTAAAACTCCTTCAAGAGTACTCCTTTAATCAAAGTTCAAAAATGTAGGTCCTTTCATATTTAAATCAATCCTAAAACATAAACTTTCCTTAAACAGATTAAACTCGAAACACCTATTTCTTAATAAATCAAGGACCAAATAATAGAACCTCTCAAATTCATTCCTTTTCTAAATCACATTTTAAAACAAAATCTTAAATTTCATAAAATATCGGCAGCATCTCCCCTAAAACTTCGACTTGGCCACCCTTTTCGAGTCCTAACCAAACCATTCCTCAACTCTTTCCACAGGTTCAAAACCAAAATAGTTTAAAATTAGACAAATTCTAAAAATTCATATCATTCTCATATTTCAATAAAATAGATTCAAACTCATTTTTCAAAACTTTAAAGAAACAACTTCGAGACCGTCCATTTAGCAAAACCAACAATAATCCAGTCAAATAAACATTCATATCCAACCAAGACAACCAACAATACATAAGATGTGTACAATCACTAAAGATACATTTCTAACATCAGTATCTATATATAACAATTCTAATTTATAAAGTATAGTTTTCTGAAAAAGGCCCCTACCTTGATAAGCGAAACCATAACCCAACTGATGCGTGGCAGAGATTAGACCAATTAAGAGATTATAATATAAGAACAGCGTTGCAAGTATAGCCCTTAACCAGCGAAAATCCGCCTCATCAATTTAGAAAGGTTGTCACAAAAATTTAGAATAAAAATACTGGGAGTATGAGTCCCAAGTCGTCTCCCAACGAGTTGCTAGAAGGGGTGCTAAGTTATTAATCAGGAGTTTTCTGAGATTTTTGAGAGTTGAATGACAGAAAATAAATAATTGTAATTTAAAAGAGAAATATATATTCTAATTAAAAAGGCCTTGACTGGGGGAATGATTAATTGGAAGTTCTATCTTTGTTGGAATTTTCTCAAGTGTAGTATAAAGAGGTTGTTATTTTCACTTAGTTAACCCTTACTAAATAAAGGAAAGTCAAGTGATTGAGCTAAATCTTATTCGCAAATCCTAGTCCTCTCCCTTGGGAAGGTCTACCGTTAGTAAATACAGAATTAGCCAACAACTTTCAATTTAACTAATCACTTGAGCATTCCAACTCAAGTGTCTCCTCTTAATCAACCCCCATGTCATGTTGGGAATCTACTCCATTGACATGAAAATTACTTGCATAGAATTAAAAAGGGAATAAAAGAAAGACATGATAGACAATAACTGCAATTTAATTAAAAATAAAAGTAATCTTTTTCATTAACAATCCATGAAAATAATCCAATTGTAACTCTAAACAAGAATTAAGAATATGGAATAAATAAAAGAGTAAGGAAACAAACTAGAATAGTATCTTCAACGGAGGTGATGACTCTTCAATATCCAAAAGTAAAAGCATAAAACTAATAAATTATGAATGTAAAGAAAACCTAGAGGAAGAGTAATTTTCTCTCTAGATTCAGATCTAAAAACCTAAAACTATGCTAATGAGAATCTCTTTTGAGTCTCTGCAGGTTTCCTGGCTCTATTATGAGTTTCTGGGCCGGAAACTGGGTCAAAACTCGGCCCGAAATCGCCCCCAGCGTTTTCTGTTAAATCTGCAGATCGCACATGTCATGTGTACGCGTCAGTCACGCGTGCTCGTCGCTGGTCGTTTTGGCGTGTCACGTATACGCGTGCGCGTCATCTTGCAGAACTCCAATCCACGCATACGCGTCAGGCATGCGCACGTGTCGCTGCAAATTTCTCCATATCGCGCGCTCGCGTGAGCCATGCATGCGCATCGGTGCTTGCTAGATCCTTGGTTTCTTGTGTTCCTTCCATTTTTGTAAGCTTCCTCTCCATTCTCTAAGCCATTCCTGCCCTATAAAGCCTGAAACAGTTAACACACGGATCATGGCATCGAATGGTATAAAGAAGAATTAAAATATACAAATTAAAGATCTCTAGGAAGCAAGTTTTCAACCATAGAATAACACTAGGAAGGAATTGTAAAATCTTGTAAATCATATGAATAAGTGGGTAGAAGCTTGATAAAATCATTCAATTAAACACAAGATAAACTATAAAATAGTGGTTTATCAACCTCCCCACACTTAAACATTAGCATGTCCTCATGCTTAGCTCAAGGAGATTAAAAGACTAAATAAGGGAAGATAAGACTCATGCAATGCAATGCAACCTATGAATGCAACTATATGCTAGAATGATTTTGCCTACTTGGTTAAAAGTAAATAAGTTCTTCAAGACAAATATAAATCAAATATCACTAATTAAAATCATACAGTAAAAACAAGTAAACTTATAAGAAGACAGCTCATGAAAGCAGGGAACATAGAATTAAGCATTGAACCCTTACTGATAATATATGTGCACTCTAATCACTCAAGTGTATAGGGTAATCACTCTACTCTTCTCTAGTCATGCTTTCAAAACTTTGTTCTTCACCTAACCAATCAACAAGTATTTAATGTACCAATGCAAACATCATGAGGTCTTTTCAAGGTTGTAATAGGGCCAAGGTAAGGGTGAGGGTATATATATGGCTAAGTGAGCTATAAATTGAATCCTTGATTAACCTAAGCTCTTACCTATACATACACTATATACTTTTAAATTCATGCCTAGCTACCAAAAATTCTCACTTTTGCATTACATACTCATGCATCAACTTTTCTTCTAATTTGTATCACATATGCATTGATCTTTTCATTAACTTAACATTGCATTGGGGTAATTTTGTCCCCTTATTTATTTACTTATTTATTGAATATTTTTTTGGATTTTTTAATAGAGAAATAAACATAAATTATCAATGCACATGGATTTTTTATTTTTCTGGTCTTACATGAGTAGGTACCCAAATTCCCAATATTTTATCAATTGTAAAAATATAACATATTCCCTTATTAACCCATGTTTCTATAGTTTTTCCACACTTAATTGACACACAATCTCTATCTTAAGCTAACCAAAGATTCAATTTGGGGTTTTTAATTTGTTTTTCCGCTTAAGGCTAGTGATGTGGTAAAATATAGAACAAATGGGATAGAAAGGCTCAAAGTGGCTAACAAGGGTGACATAATTTTTTTCAACTTACCATGTTCCAATTTACAGTCTTCAAACAAATTTTTTTTCAACTCAAAAGTTTTGATTTAAATTAGTAAGATTTTCAAAATAGAGTCTTGAAAAGAAACATATTATTTTTCAACCAAATAGAACATGCATGCAAATACCTATTATTATGCAATCTATCCTATCCTAACAAAAGAAAAATAACTAATTTATTGATGTTAAGAAAGAGAAATTACCTCCGAAAGTAAGGTATTGACCGACCTCCCCATACTTAAAGCTTGGCACTGTCCTCGGTGCCATCAGTCAGGAACAGAGGGGGGTTGGTAGTAGCATCTCAACAATCGGGACCGTCATGGCTCCCTGTGCTGGTAAATGAAGTGGAGTCCGGGGTGTCTGGGTCTTCTTCAGGTGGGTGGTTTATGGTTACCAACAAGCAGCTCCTTGAGGTATGTAAATTGGCACTTGTTACGGCGCTCTCTTCACTTTTCTTGCCGGTCAAGCCGGTCCAACCTCTCAAGTATCTGATGGAGCAGTTGGTTTGATGAAGGTTCTTGTGATGTGGAAGGAGAAGGGATATCTTCCGCTGGTTCTGTGGTCCGGTTGATAGTTGCTGTTGGAGGTCTGATGAACTTCCTGTTAGGGACGTACTGATCATCCCGTGGAATCATGGCCTTGGTGTCCCCAGCTTTGTAGGAGACTCCAGCTACTGAGACTAGATCTAAAACCAAGGCGGGAAAAGGTAGGTTACCCGCAATTTGTATGTGTTCCATAGCATTCCGGATGTGTCTTGGTAAGTTGAGAGGCTGGTCTGTAAGGATACACCAGAGTAGAAACGCCATATCTGCAGTGAAGGAGGACTTGTGAGTGCTCGAAAAAACGTAATGGGACATAATCTGTGCCCATACTCGAGCCTCCAAGGTGAGTGCTGAAGCCAATATTCCCTTAGGTCAGGATCGATGGTATCCATAGATCTATTTGCTGCCAGGTTGTGCTATAACTCTGAGAACGGCGTCCTAGTCAAATTGGTATGTCTGGCGCTTGAAGGAGGCTTCTTGGAATGCGTCCAATCTTTCTAGGGCAGGGGGAAGATCTAAAGCTTGCTGAATGGCCTCTTCAGTTATGGGGACTTGCTTCTGACGACATAGACAGTCTGCAGGGTTGGCATGTGAAAGTTTGAGTAGAATTCAACTACCCATGAAAGATTGACCTGCCGTGGCTGTCTCCGTAGGAATCCCATTGTCTTCGTTCAATTCGGGGCTCAACAAATTCAACAATGTTGGTCGGGGGATGAGAAGGTACTCATTATTATAGTTCCGCTCAGCCAGGGTGGGAAACATCTGCTCACAGTAGCGGTTAGTGAACTGCACAGTGTCCTTTGTTGGAAAGGCTTTCTCTTTTTCATCGACCTTGATGATCCTCTTGACTCGCTTTGGCGAGGGCTTTACTACTGTTGAAGATGGCTCCGCAGCTAGTGCTCTTTTTGTTCCTTTCCTTGCTGGTGGTTTGGGAGTAGCTTTCTCTTTACCTTTCTTAGTGGCCATCCTGAAAAGAAAAAAAAAGTAACTTTTAAAGCTAAGGGTTAGAGCAAGGAAGAGGATGGTACAAGTGATAATCAATGCACGGTAAAGAAGGATGTCGTTAACACATGGTCGCGACTACATGTGAAAAGTTCATCAATGGAAATATAGCAAGTGCATGTTATGGCAAGTAAATGCAAGATGTTTATTGGCATGCTGGCAAAGGCATGAGTAGCATAGATCAAGCATTAAATGCCCAATTTGATTATCAAGTGTTTCAAACTAACAATCTGTTTGTATTGACAATTATATCCAATGAATAATATATAAAAAGGGGTTTTGTGAAAAAATAGGCATTAGAGTAGAAGAATAGAATAATTTAAAAATGCACAATGCCATACGGGCTTTTTCACAAACACTTAGCATGCATGGTAAATATGTTATTGAAAGTATTAGATTTGAACATGCAAACAACCCTTAAAAAGTAATATTAATTGTCAAACAATTTCTTAATAATCCACAAGCAATTATAAAAGAAAATAATCACCCAAATAAATTTTTAACACCAATTAAAAGGATGCAAAAAGAAAAAAGAAAAAGAAAGGAAAAAAAACATAGATAATAAAAGTAAAAAGAAAAAGAAGAAGAAAACATGTATAAAAATAATAATGAAAAATAAAGAGGTAAGAAGAAAAAAAAGAACCTTGATGATGATGATAAAGAAGGAGGGAGAAGGTAAAAAGTGAAAAGGAATAAAGAAGAAAGAAGGAGGAAGAAAGAATTAAGAAAGGAAAAGAAAAAAAATTAGGATTATGGAAGAAAAGATAGGAATTCTGGCGCAGGTCTAGTTAAACTGTGTGTCGCATGCGACGCAGACGCGTGGAGCATGCGTTCGTGTGGTTGGCGCTAGTTTCAAGTGACGCGTACGCGTGACCTGATTTGTGCTATTGGCGTGAGTGCAGCCTCGCGCATTGATGCCAGGGCATTTTGGCCAGTTTTACTGACCTTTTCTTTACTGTTTTTAGGGTAGTTTCATGCATTTCCTTAGGAAATAAGCTAGTTTTGGGTAGATATTCACTTACATCTTGATTCAAACATACATTGTGCTCTTTACATGATTTCATGAGGATTTTGCATGAATTTAATGACAAATTGGATGTTGCATTTCCCATGACTTGGATTAGAACTTTGATGCACTTTATTGCTTGATTTCGGGACAAAGGAAGTAAAGAAGAACCACATTAGTGGATACGTTAGTTACACTAACGTTAACACTAACGTAGAATGGGAGTAACTTGCAAAGTTAATGAGAAAAGTAATTGCCAATAACGCTCTCGAAGCCATCATTGCCCACGTTAAGAGTCACGTTAACTAAGTTAATGTGAACTCTAACGTGGAAGAAAGGAAATGGAGCCAACGTTAGTGACACTTAACATTATCACTAACGTTGGACAAAGCTTATAAGTGGCCACATTAGTTGCCACGTTAACTTAGTTAACGTGGCCTCTAACGTTAAGAAGTAAAGGGGAAGCCAACGTTAGTGACATTCAACTTTATCACTAACGTTGGCCAAGTCACAATAAGCCACGTTAACTCCCACGTTAACCTAGTTAACGTGGAAGCTAACGTGAAGAAACAAGGTGGTCGACAACGTTAGTGACACCAAACATTGTCACTAACATTGGAAGGAACCTATACAAGCCCCAATAAGCCACGTTAACTTAGTTAACGTGGAAGTTAATGTGAAGAAGGGAGGTGATCGCCAACGTTAGTGACACCCAACATTGTCACTAACGTTGGAATGAGCCCACACAAGCCACTATGAGCCACGTTAACTCCCACGTTAACTTAGTTAACGTGGAAGCTAACGTGGATAAGGGAATGATGAGCCAACGTTAGTGACACTCAACTTTGTCACTAACGTTGGGGATGGCTAGCATGGCCACGTTAGAAGCCACGTTAACCTAGTTAACGTGAACTCTAACGTGAGAAATAGGGGCACATTGGAACGTTAGTGACAATGGTAAGTGTCACTAACGTTCTCGAAGGTTGGCAAGCCTATGTTAAAAGAGCCACGTTAACTAAGTTAACGTGGACTCTAACATAAGGAAGGGGGAGACTTCTCAACGTTACTGGGAAAGGTGAGTCCCAATAACGTGTGCGAAGGACAAAGAGGCAACGTTAGTAGCAACGTATGTGCCACTAACGTTGGAGTTAACGTGGCTCTTACTTTGGTGAGGAACGTTAGTAAAAAAGGTGATTGTCACTAACGTTCTCGAACCCACATCTCCACTTAAACGTTAACACCACTAACGTCCTGAGCTAAAGTCTCTGCCCACTTCACACTTTCTCTCTGCAAGTAAAGCCAATCCCAATGAAGAAGATAACTGCTTCAAACTCAAGATCCAAAGGCCCATACCCAAGACTTGAAGAGCCAACTAGAAGATCAGAAGAGTAGTATATATAGGAGTAGCTTTGAATTGAAAAGGGAGTTGGAAATTATAGGGAGCCTCTTGGCATAGAACTACTCTCTATATTTTACTTTCTCTGCACTTCTAGTTTCATAATGTATTCTCCATCTTTGTTTTCATTTTCCAGAGCTATGAACAACTAAACCCCTTTCATTGGGTTAGGGAGCTCTGTTGTAATTTGATGGATCAATGGTGCACAAAATTGTTACTCTCTTACAATTTCGCACACATGACCAGCAAGTGCACTGGGTTGTCCAAGTAATACCTTACGTGAGTAAGGGTCAAATCCCATGGAGATTGTTGGTTTGAAGCAATCTATGGTTATCTTGTAAATCTTAGTCAGAAAGTCAATTATGTTTATCAGTTCAAATTGTAGAAAATAAAGGAGTGCGAATTAAATACTTGTTGTGCAGTAATGGAGAATATGTTGGAGTTTTGGAGATGCTTCGTCCTTTGAATCTCTGCTTTCTCCCTATCTTCTTCTTCACGCATGCACGTCCCTCCTATGGCAAGCTGTATGTTGGAGGATCACCGTTGTCAATGGCTACCATCCTTCCTTTCAGTGAAAATGGTCCAGGTGCGCTGTCACCGCACAGCTAATCATCTGTAGGTTCTTGATCATACCGGAATAGGATTCGTTATCCTTTTGCGTCTGTCACTATGCCCAGCACTCGCAAGTTCGAAGCTCGTCATAGTCATCCAATCCCAGAATCCAACTAGGAATACCACAGACAAGGTTTAGACTTTCCGGATTCTCAAGGATGATGCCAATGGATTCTAGCTTATACCACGGAGATTCTGATTAAGGAATCTAAGAGATATTCATTCAATCTGATGTAGAACGGAGGTGATTGTCAGACACATGTTCATGGATTGAGGAAGGTGATGAATGTCATGGGTCATCACCTTCTCCATAATTAGGCGCGAATGGATATCTTAGATAGGAACACGCATGTTTGAATGGAAAACAGAGATACTTGCATTAATTTATCGAGGCACAGCAGAGCTCCTCACCCCCAACAATGGAGTTTAGAGACTCATGCCATCAAAAGGTACAAAGTTCAGATCTAAAATGTCATGAGATGTAAAATAAATCTCTAAAAGTTGTTTAAATACTAAACTGGTAACCTAGGTTTACAGAAAATAAGTAGACTATGACAGATAGTGCAGAAATCCACTTCTGGGGCCCACTTGGTGTGTGCTGGGGCTGAGACTAAAGCTTCTCACGTGCCTGGGCTGTTTTGGGCATTCAACGCCAGGTTGTAACCTGTTTCTGGCGTTGAACTCCACTTTGTAACTTGTTTCTGGCGCTGGACGCCAGATAGCAGCATAGAACTGGCGTTGAACGCCAGTTTACGTCATCTATCCTTGAGCAAAGTATAGACTATTATATATTTCTGGAAAGCCCTGGATGTCTACTTTCCAACGCAATTGGAAGCACGCCATTTGGACCTCTGTAGCTCCAGAAATTCTATTTTGAGTACCGAGAGGTCAGAATCCAACAGCATCAGCAGTCCTTTTTCAGCCTGAATCAGATTTTTGCTCAGCTCCCTCAATTTCAGCCAGAAAATACCTGAAATTACAGAAAAACACACAAACTCATAGTAAAGTCCAGAAATATGAAATTTTCCTAGAAACTAATGAGAATAAACTAAGAACTAACTAAAATATACTAAAATCTATATGAAATTAACCCCAAAAAGCGTATAAAATATCCGCTCATCACAACACCAAACTTGAACTGTTGCTTGTCCTCAAGCAACTAGACAAATAAAATAGAAGACTAATAAGTCAAGAAGCAATAATATCTCAGAGTTTTTGAGTGAAGCTTAGATTCTAATTAGATGAGCGGGACTAGTAGCTTTTTGCTTCCGAACAGTTTTGGCATCTCACTTTATCCATTGAAGCTTAGAGTGATTGGCATCTATAGGAACTTAGAATTCAGATAGTGTTATTGATTCTCCTATTTCAGTATGATGATTCTTGAACACAGCTACTTTATGAGTCTTGGCCGTGGCCCTAAGCACTTTGTTTTTCAGTATTACCACCGGATACATAAATGCCACAGACACATAATTGGGTGAACCCTTTTAGATTGTGACTCAGCTTTGCTAAAGTCCCCAATTAGAGGTGTCCAGGGTTCTTAAGCACACTCTTCTTTTTGCTTTGGACCTTGACTTTAACTGCTCAGTCTCAAGTTTTCACTTGACACCTTCACGCCACAAGCACATGGCTAGGGACAGCCTGGTTTAGCCGCTTAGGCCAGGATTTTATTCCTTTAGGCCCTCCTATCCACTGATGCTCAAAGCCTTGGGATCCTTTTTATTTACCCTTGCCTTTTGGTTTTAAGAGCTTTTGGCTTTTTCTGCTTGTTTTTCTTTTTCTTTCTATTTTTTTTCTGCAAGCTTTGTTCTTTGCTGCTTTTTCTTGCTTTAAGAATCATTTTTATGATTTTTCAGATTATCAATAACATGTCTCATGTTCATCATTCTTTCAAGAGCTAACATATTTAACAGTCTTAAACAACAAATTCAAAAGATATATGCACTGTTCAAGCATTCATTCAGAAGACAGAAAGCATTGCCACCACATGCTACTAATTAGAATTTTTCTTATTAAAACTCAAATTTTATTGCCTCTTATTCAAAGGATCTGCTATTTTATTCATGTTTGCTGATGATGAGAAAAATAGACTATAACTTAATTGGAGATAAAATCAAAATAGACACTAATTACTACTATATGACTCCTAAGGTAAACTCCTATAACGACAACTATCACAGAGTTAAAGCAGAAATTGGAATTTAACAACCTTTGTTCTGGGAAGTGGATGTTCCTCGGATCTGTGGGGTGCTTGGTCCTTCAAGAGATAACTTCTGGCGCTTTAATTCCCTCAAGTCACGCCCTTGCTCTTCCTGTTCTTTAATCAAATAGCAAAGAATTTGACTTTGTTCCTTCTGTTCCTTTATTATTTGTTCCATAGCTTCTTGCATCTTGGTAACTGATGTTTCAAGATACTCCCAATATTCAGATTGAGGGATTTCTGGGAGAAATTCCTGTGTTTTCTTCTTGATGGGGTCATCCTGTGCTTGTTGTTTTTCCATTGATGCTTTGGTGATTGGTTTCTCAATTGAGATATACTCAGTTATTCCCATCCTTACTCCAGCGTCCTTGTAGAGCAGAGAAATCAAGCTTGGGTAAGCCAACCTGGCCTCTTTAGAATTTTTGTTAGCAATTTTGTAGAATTCAGTTGAAATCAGTTGATGAACTTCCACTTCTTTTCCCATCATGATGCAATGGATCATCACCGCTCTTTTAACAGTGACTTCAGAACGGTTGCTAGTGGGCAGCAGGGAATACCCAATGAAGTCCAGCCAGCCTCTGGCTACTGGTTTGAGATCTTCTCTTTTGAGTTGATTAGGAACACCCTTCGTGCTGGTGGTCCACCTGGCTCCAGGGATGCATATGTCCTCTAGAATCTTATCCAGGCTCTTGTTTGTTCTCATCATTCTCCTATTGAAGGAGTCTGGATCATCTTTCAGCTGAGGTAGCTTTAAGATCTCTCTGATCTTGTCAGGGTGGGTATGAATAATCTTTCCTCTGACCATGGTTCGATAGTCATAGATATCAGATCCAGATAGTCTTTGCCTGTCTGTATGCCACATATTAGTGTAGAACTCCTGGACCATATTCCTTCCCACTTTCGTTTCAGGATTGGCTAGGATCTCCCAGTTCCTGATTCGGATTTGCTCCAGGATCTCCGGATATTCGTCTTCTTTCAGATCGAATCTAACTTCCGGGATCACTGATCTTAGACCCATTATTTTATAATAATGGTCTGAATGTTCTTTAGATAAGAACTTCCCTTGATTCTAAAGTGGTTTTGGAACGCTCTCTTTCTTGCCTCTTGAAGTGGGTTGTTTTCCCTTAGGAGCCATGCTCTTAGTGATCACGGATAAACACACCAAACTTAGAGGTTTGCTTGTCCTCAAGCAAAAGAAAATAAAGGAGAGGGATAGAAGGAGAGCTAGGTGCAATTGTTGATGGAGGAGGGTGGAGGCCGAACCCATATATAAAGGGAGGGGGGTGGGTTCGAAAATTTTGAAAAGATATGATAAAAAGATTAATTTGGAAAAGATAAGATAGAAGATATGATAAGAGAGGATATAGTTTAAAATTGAAAAGATATGAAAAATTTTTGAAAAAGATAAATCTAGATTTTGAAAAAGATAATGTGGAGATTTGAAAAAGATATTAGTTGAAAAAATTAGATTTGTTTTGAAATTTTGAAAAAGAGTTGGATTGAATTTGAAAAAGAGGGTTTGTGCTTATGGATTAAGATACATTTGATATTTTTAAGGTAGGGTTTTTAGAAATTAGGGATTTTAGAAATCAGGGTTCTTAACATGTTTATGCAAGAAATCATGAATTAAAGCATGAAAATTAAGATTAAAATAAAAAATATGAAGAAAAAATGAATTTACCTCCTCCCCACCATCCTGGCGTTTGAACACCCAAACGCTGCATGTTTTGGGCGTTCAACGCCCAAATGCTGCCTCTCCTGGGTGTTCAACGCCCAGCTGCTGCTTCTTTCTGGCGTTGAACGCCAGGAAGTCCTTTGTTACTGGGCATTTTTCTGAACACCCAGAATGCTGTAAATCTGGCGTTAAACGCCCAGAAAGAGCTTCTTTCTGGCGTTTAACGCCCAGATGGCTATCCTCACTGGCGTTCAACGCCCAGTGGATGCTTCTGTTGGGCGTTGAACGCCCAAAACAGACTTTTACTGGCGTTTTCTTGCCAGTGAGCTCTTTTTCTCTGTTTTAGGATCAGTGAACTTTATATAAACAAATAAAAATAAAAATAAAAAGAGGGCAAAAATGCTTAGAGGATTGATGCCCCATGGCTGGGTTGCCTCCCAGCAAGCGCTTCTTTATTGTCTTTAGCTGGACCTTGCTGAGCTTTTAGTCTAGCTTCAGCCTTGAGCACTCTTGCTCAACATTGCCTTCAAGATAGTGCTTGATTCTCTGTCCATTAACAATGAACTTCTTATCAGAATCAATATCTTGAAGCTCTACATAACCATATGGTGATACACTTGTAATCACATATGGTCCCTTCCACCGGGACTTCAGTTTCCCGGGGAATAGCCTGAGCCTAGAGTTGAACAACAGAACCTTTTGTCCTGGTTCAAAGATTCTAGATGACAGCTTTCTGTCATGCCACTTTTTTTATTTTTCTTTATAAAGCTTGGCATTTTCGAAAGCAGTGAATCTGAATTCCTTTAGCTCATTTAGCTGGAGCAATCTTTTTTCTCCAGCTAATCTGGCATCAAAGTTCAGGAATCTGGTTGCCCAGTAGGCTTTATGTTCCAGTTCCACGGGCAGGTGACATGCCTTACCATAGACCAGTTGGTATGGAGAGGTCCCTATATGAGTCTTGAATGCTGTTCTGTATGCCCACAGAGCATCATCCAAGCTTCTTGCCCAATCCTTTCTACGGGTATTTACAGTCCGTTCTAGGATTCTTTTTAGCTCTCTGTTAGAGACTTCAGCTTGTCCATTAGTCTGTGGATGATATGGGGTCGCCACCTTGTGGCGAATCCCATACCGGACCATGGCAGAGTAAAACTGTTTGTTGTAGAAGTGAGTGCCCCCATCACTGATTAGTACTCTAGGGACCCCAAACCTGCTGAAGATATATTTCCGGAGGAACTTCAGCACTGTTTTAGTATCATTGGTGGGTGTGGCAATGGCTTTAATCCATTTTGATACATAGTCAACTGCCACCAGAATATAGGTGTTTGAGAATGATGGTGGGAAAGGTCCCATGAAGTCAATTCCCCATACGTCAAACAATTCAATCTCCAAGATTTCTTGTTGAGGCATGGCGTAACCATGCTCTTTGGCAACTGTCACAGTTACGTACAAACTCTCGGGAATCTTTATAGAGTGTGGGCCAATAGAAGCCGCATTGGAGGACCTTGGTAGCTGTTCGCTCACCTCCGAAATGGCCTCCATATTGAGATCCATGGCAATGCCATAGGATCCTCTGTGCTTCTTCTCTAGGAACACACCTACGGATTATTCCGTCTGCACATCTCTTAAAGAGATAGGGTTCATCCCACAAGTAGTACTTTGCATCAGTGATTAATTTTTTCTTTTGTTGCCTGTTGTACTCTTTGGGTATGAACCTTGCAGCATTATAGTTTGCGATATCGGCAAACCATGGTGTTTCCTGAATGGCAAATAAATGCTCATCCGGAAAAGTCTCAGAGATCTCAAGAGAGGGGAGGGACGTCCCTTCTACTGGCTCTTTCCGGGACAGATGATCAGCCACTTGGTTCTCCGTCCCTTTTCTGTCTCTTATTTCTATATCAAACTCTTGTAGAAGCAACACCCATCTGATGAGCCTGAGTTTTGAATCCTGTTTTGTGAGTAGATATTTAAGAGCAGCATGGTCAGTATAAACAATCACTTTTGATCCTACTAAGTATGATCTGAACTTGTCAATGGCATAAACCACTGCAAGTAATTCTTTTTCTGTGGTTGTGTAATTTTTCTGGGCATCATTTAAAATGCGACTAGCATAATAAATGACGTGCAGAAGCTTGTCATGCCTCTGTCCCAAAACTGCACCAATGGCGTGATCACTGGTATCACACATTAGCTCAAATGGTAATGTCCAGTCTGGTGCAGAAATAACTAGTGCTGTGACCAGCTTAGCTTTCAGCATTTCAAACGCCTGCAGACATTCTGTGTCAAACACAAATGGCGTGTCAGCAGCTAGCAGATTGCTTAGAGGTTTTGCGATTTTTGAAAAATCCTTTATAAACCTCCTATAGAATCCTGCATGCCCCATAAAGCTTCTAATTGCCTTAACATTGGCAGGGGGTGGTAATTTTTCAATTACCTCTATTTTTGCTTGATCCACCTCTATTCCCTTGTTTGAAATTTTATGCCCAAGGACAATCACTTCAGTCACCATAAAGTGACATTTTTCCTAGTTTAAAACCAGGTTGGTCTCTTGGCATCTTTTCAGAACTAGTTTCAGGTGATCAAGACAGGAGCTGAATGAGTCTCCATATACTGAGAAGTCATCCATGAAGACTTCCAGAAATTTTTCCACCATGTCAGAGAAAATAGAGAGCATGCATCTCTGGAAGGTTGCAGGCGCATTACACAGCCCAAATGGCATCCTTCTATAAGCAAACACTCCAGATGGACATGTGAATGCTGTTTTCTCTTGATCCTGGGGATCTACTGCAATCTGGTTATAGCCTGAGTAGCCATCCAGAAAGCAGTAATAATCATGACCTGCTAGTCTTTCTAGCATCTGGTCTATGAATGGTAAAGGAAAATGATCCTTTCTGGTGGCTGTATTGAGCCTTCTGTAGTCAATACACATGCGCCACCCTGTAACTGTTCTTGTAGGAACCAGTTCATTTTTTTCATTATGAATAACTGTCATGCCTCCCTTTTTTGGGACGACTTGGACAGGGCTCACCCAGGGGCTATCAGAAATAGGATAAATAATCCCAGCCTCTAGTAATTTGGTGACCTCTTTCTGCACCACTTCCTTTATGGCTGGATTTAGCCGCCTCTGTGGTTGAACCACTGGTTTAGCATTATCCTCCAGTAAGATTTTGTGCATGCATCTAGCTGGGCTTATGCCCTTAAGGTCACCTATGGACCACCCAAGAGCTGTCTTGTGTGTCCTTACCACTTGAATAAGTGCTTCCTCTTCCTGTGGATTTAAAGCAGAGCTTATGATCACTGGAAAAGTGTCACCTTCTCCCAGAAATACATATTTCAGGGATGGTGGTAATGGTTTGAGCTCGGGTTTAGGAGGTTTTTCCTCTTCCAGAAGAAATTTCAGAGGCTCTTTAATCTCCTCTGAATCCTCCAAATCAGGCTGAACATCTTTAAAGATGTCTTCCAACTCTGATTCGAGACTCTCAGCCATGTTGATCTCTTCTACCAAAGAGTCAATAAGATCAACTTTCATGCAGTCTTTTGATGTGTCTGGATGCTGCATGGCTTTGACAGCATTCAACTTAAACTCATCATCATTGACTCTCAGGGTTATTTCCCCTTGTTGAACATCAATGAGGGTTCGTCCAGTTGCTAGGAAGGGTCTTTCTAGAATGAGAGTAGCACTCTTGTGCTCCTCCATTTCCAGCACTACAAAGTCAGTGGGAAAGGCGAATGGCCCAACTCTGACAATCATGTCTTCAATCACGCCTGATGGGTATTTAATGGAGCCATCAGCAAGTTGGAGACATATCCGGGTTGGTTTAACTTCTTCAGTTAAGCCAAGCTTTCTGATAGTGGATGCAGGTATTAGGTTGATGCTTGCCCCAAGATCGCACAAAGCTGTCTTGGTGCAATTACCTTCTAATATGCATGGTATCAGAAAACTCCCAGGGTCCTTAAGCTTTTCAGGAAAGCTTTTTAGAATGACTGCACTGCATTCTTCAGTGAGGAGAACTCTTTCTGTTTCTCTCCAATCCTTTTTATGACTCAAGATCTCTTTCATGAACTTGGCATAAGAAGGTATTTGCTCAAGTGCCTCTGCAAATGAAATCTTTATTTCAAGAGTCCTGAGATAATCAGCAAAGCGAGCAAATTGTTTATCCTGCTCCTCTTTCCGGAGTTTTTGAGGATAAGGTATCTTGGCTTTATATTCCTCAACCTTAGTTGCTATAGGTTTATTGCCTACAGAAGGGGTTGAAGAAGCCTTTTTAGAGGGGTTGTTATCAGCACTTGTGTGTGTCTGATCCTTCACTAGCAATTGAGTGCCAGAGTTAGAAGCTGGAGTGACGTGAGACGTCAACTCCTTGTTTGTTCCTGGCGTCTAAACGCTAGAACTGTGCCCATTTTGGGTGTTCAGCGCCAGATCCTTGCTTGTTTCTGGCGTTGAACGCCAGTCCTTGCTTGTTACTGGCGTTGAACGCCAGTCTTGGGCATGGTCTGGGCGTTCAGCGCCAGCCTCCCACTAGGTTGCTGGCGTTTTAATGCCAAAATTACTTTTCCCTGGGCTCTTACTGTCCTCAGGTGAATTTTGGGTGGTTTGCTCATTCCTTAGCTCTTTGCTGCCTTGAGGTGGGGTATTTAATATTTTCCCACTTCTTAATTGAACTGCTTGGCATTCTTCTGTTATTTGTCTTGACAGCTGCTGCTTTGTTTGCTTCAATTGTTCTTCCATATTTATATTAGCCATCCTTGTCTCTTGTAGTTTATCCTTGAATTCGGCTAACTGCTTTGTTAGAAAGTCCAATTGCTGATTGAATTCAGCAGCTTGTTTTACAGGGCTGAGTTCAGCAGTCACTGTTTTAACCTCTTCTTTCATGGAAGGGTCACTGCTTAGGTACAGATGCTGATTCCTGGCAACTGTATCAATGAGCTCTTGAGCTTCTTCAATTGTCTTTCTCATGTGGATAGATCCACCAGCTGAGTAATCCAGAGACATCTGAGCTCCTTCTGCAAGCCCATAATAGAAGATGTCTAACTGAACCCACTCTGAAAACATTTCAGAGGGATATTTTCGTAGCATCTCTCTGTATCTCTCCTAGGCATTATAAAGAGATTCATTATCTCCTTGTTTGAAGCCTTGGATGTCCAGCCTTAGCTGTGTCGTCCGTTTTGGTGGGAAAGTATTGATTCAGGAATTTTTCTGTCAGCTGTTTCCATGTCCTTATGCTGGCCTTAGGTTGGTTATTTAACCACCTCTTAGCTTGATCTTTTACAGCAAACGGAAACAGTAATAGTCTGTAGACGTCCTGATCTATTTCCTTATCATGTACTGTGTCAGCAATTTGTAAAAATTGTGCCAGAAACTCTGTAGGTTCTTCCTGTGGAAGACCGGAATACTGGCAGCTTTGCTGCACCATGATAATGAGGTGAGGATTCAACTCAAAGCTACTGACTCCAATGGAGGGTATGCAGATACTACTCCCATGTGAAGCAGTAGAGGGGTTAGCATATGACCCCAGAGTCCTCCTGGACTATTCATTTCCACTTAGATCCATGATGGAGAAAGGGAGATGATGTAAAATAAAAAAATTTATTTTTATTTATTTATTTATTTATTTAATTATTTCGAAAATAAAATAAATTAAAATAAAATAAATAAAAATAGGTGAAGATTTTCGAAAAAATGAGGGGAGAGAAAGTGGTCAGGAAGTTTTGAAAAATATATGATTTGGAAAAGATTTTAAATTTTGAAAAAAATCTGAATTTTAGAAATAAATTTCGAAAATTTGTTTTAGAAATAGAGAGAAAAGATATTTTTAAATTTAGTGAGGAAAGAGAAAAACAATAAAATAGCACAAGATTTAAAATTTTTAGATCTAATGCTCCTAGTTTTCGAAAATTTTGGAGGGAAAACACCAAGGAACACCAAACTTAAAAATTTTAAGATCAAGACACAAGGAAAACTCAAGAACACTTTGAAGACTCACAAGAACACAAGAACATGAATAAGGAACACCAAACTCAAAATTTTTAGAAAACCAAAGAAAAAATCAACAAGAAAACACCAAACTTAAAGTTTGGCACAAGATTTAATCAAGGGAAAATTATTTTTGAAAAAGATTTTTAATGAAACTGGTGCCCAATCATCAAGAACATAAACCAACACTCTAGCCAATTGGGCAATAAATGTAACACTTGTTTTGAAGAAGGATATTTTTAACCAAGAACAATAATAAGAGACTCTAAACCAAAAAGAAAAATTTTCCTAATCTAAGCAACAAAATAAACCGTCAATTGTTCAAACACGAACAATCCCCGGCAACGGCGCTAAAAACTTGGTGCACAAAATTGTTACTCTCTTACAATTTCGCACACATGACCAGCAAGTGCACTGGGTCGTCCAAGTAATACCTTACGTGAGTAAGGGTCGAATCCCACGGAGATTGTTGGTTTGAAGCAATCTATGGTTATCTTGTAAATCTTAGTCAGAAAGTCAATTATGTTTATCAGTTCAAATTGTAGAAAATAAAGGAGTGCGAATTAAATACTTGTTGTGCAGTAATGGAGAATATGTTGGAGTTTTGGAGATGCTTCGTTCTTTGAATCTCTGCTTTCTCCCTATCTTCTTCTTCACGCATGCACGTCCCTCCTATGGCAAGCTGTATGTTGGAGGATCACCGTTGTCAATGGCTACCATCCTTCCTTTCAGTGAAAATGGTCCAGGTGCGCTGTCACCGCACGGCTAATCATCTGTAGGTTCTTGATCATACCGGAATAGGATTCGTTATCCTTTTGCGTCTGTCACTATGCCCAGCACTCACAAGTTCGAAGCTCGTCACAGTCATCCAATCCCAGAATCCTACTAGGAATACCACAGACAAGGTTTAGACTTTCCGGATTCTCAAGGATGCTGCCAATGGATTCTAGTTTATACCACGGAGATTCTGATTAAGGAATCTAAGAGATATTCATTTAATCTGATGTAGAACGGAGGTGATTGTCAGACACACGTTCATGGATTGAGGAAGGTGATGAATGTCACGGGTCATCACCTTCTCCATAATTAGGCGCGAATGGATATCTTAGATAGGAACACGAATGTTTGAATGGAAAACAGAGATACTTGCATTAATTCATTGAGGCATAGCAGAGCTCCTCACCCCCAACAATGGAGTTTAGAGACTCATGCCGTCAAAAGGTACAAAGTTTAGATCTAAAATGTCATGAGATGTAAAATAAATATCTAAAAGTTGTTTAAATACTAAACTGGTAACCTAGGTTTACAGAAAATGAGTAGACTATGACAGATAGTGCAGAAATCTACTTCTGGGGCCCACTTGGTGTGTGCTGGGGCTGAGACTAAAGCTTCTCACGTGCCTAGGCTGTTTTGGGCGTTCAACGCCAGGTTGTAACCTGTTTCTGGCGTTGAACTTCACTTTGTAACTTGTTTCTGGCGCTGGACGCCAGACAGCAGCATGGAACTGGCGTTGAATGCCAGTTTATGTCGTCTATCCTTGAGCAAAGTATGGACTATTATATATTTCTGGAAAGCCCTGGATGTCTACTTTCCAACGCAATTAGAAGCGCGCCATTTGGACTCTTGTAGCTCCAGAAATTCCATTTTGAGTGCAGAGAGGTCAGAATCCAACAGCATCAGCAGTCCTTTTTCAGCCTGAATCAGATTTTTGCTCAGCTCCCTCAATTTCAGCCAGAAAATACCTGAAAGTACAGAAAAACACACAAACTCATAGTAAAGTCCAGAAATATGAATTTGCCTAGAAACTAATGAGAATAAACTAAGAACTAACTAAAATATACTAAAATCTATATGAAATTAACCCCAAAAAGCGTATAAAATATCCGCTCATCAATCAATACTAGTTTTCATTATTCTTCTTCTATCTTTCCTCTTGATTTTACTTGAAAGCTTTCGATCTTCATCCAATTGGGTAGTTATCTTGGAAAAGAAGCTATTCAAACTTGGATCTCTTTTGAACCTTGAAAGAGGAATGAAGAGATCATGCTAGAAATGCTTTCTCATGTTGGACCAAATTGGGTTTGGATGGATATGTGACTATAATCCTCTCAATACTTGATTTGGGAAATGCATGTGGTATAATCAGTGACCATACTTCATCTCTTCTCATGAGCAATTGACCAAGGAATTGGCTATTGATCAAGATTTGAGAGATCTAATTACAAGGAATTGTAATTCGATCACTCAAGATTGCCAAGGAGATCAATGAGTGCATTGATTGAGGAAGAGATGAAAATGAAATTGATCCGGAGAATGCAACATCTCCTGAGCCCAATGAACTCCCCATTTATGATCTTACCAATTCTCTTTAATTTCTGTCATTTACTTTTATGAGCAATTACCCCATTCCCATTTAAGATTCTGCAATTTACTTTCCGTCATCTACATTCAGCTCTTTATTTCTAGCATTTACTTTTCTATTATTTACTTTCCCGCCATTTAATTTTCTGCAATTCTCAACTCAAATTCTGATTCGCTCAACTAGAACATTCCTCTAGTTAAAGTTGCTTGATCAATCAATCCCTGTGGGATTCGACCTCACTCTATTGTGAGTTTTTACTTGACGACATATTCGGTACACTTGCCGAAGGAAATTTGTTATGAGACAAGTTTTCCGTGCATCAAGTTTATGGCGCCGTTGTCGGGGATTGATTGTGCATCAACAATAATTAAATTGGAAGATAACTAGATTGAGCATTTTTGTTTTGTTTGATTTAATTTTCTGTTTGAGTAATTTACTTTCAGTTTTAGTTAATTTCTTCCCTTCCCCCTACTTTTTCGTTTTTAGTTATTTACCATTCATTTCACTAACCCACTAACTGTTTGATATATTGCATCACTCACACTAACAGTCAGTCTGACAGAAATACTTTCTGCATCTATTTTCCTTGCTTGTACTTGTTGGTTGTATGACAGGGAGAAGAAGCGGGGCTTCAACTTCCTTTGATTCTGAACCTGAGAGGACCTTCTTGAGATTAAGGAGGGAAGCAAGAGGAAAAAGAGTAGTTGGTGCTGAGGAAGAGGAGAAGTACTTTGAACCAAACATGGATGAAAATATGGAGAACCATCATGAAGAAGAGGCTCACAACCATGGCGGAGGAGGTCGAGAAAATCATGCTGGGGAGGATAGAAGAGTTTTAGGCTCTTACATCAATCCAAACCCAGGAAACTGTGGAAGTAGCATTCAAAAACCAACCATCCACGCCAACAATTTTGAACTGAAGCCACAGCTCATCACCCTTGTTCAGAACAACTGTTCGTTCGGAGGGAGTGTCCAAGAGGACCCCAATCAACATCTAACCACCTTCCTGAGAATTTGCGACACAGTGAAGTCTAACAGTGTTCATCCTGATGCCTATAGACTGCTCTTATTTCCATTCTCACTCAAGGATAAGGCAGCTAAGTGGCTGGAGTCTTTCCCAAAGGAGAGCTTGACAACTTGGGAAGATGTGGTGAATAAATTCTTAGCAAGATTTTACCCCCCTCAACGAATCAATAGGCTGAGAGCTGAGGTCCATATTTTCAGGCAACAAGATGGTGAAACTCTGTATGAAGCATGGGAGAGGTTTAAGGACCTGACAAGGAGGTGTCCACCTGACATGTTCAACGAATGGGTGCAGCTGCACATTTTCTATGAAGGGCTCTCTTATGAGTCAAAGAAGGCCGTAGACCATTCATCCAGAGGATCTTTGAACAAGAAGAAGACCATTGAGGATGCCATAGATGTCATTGAAACTGTAGCAGAGAATGACTACTTATATGCTTCCGAAAGAGGGAACACGAGAGGAGTGATGGAACTAAACAATGTAGATGCTCTGCTAGCCCAAAACAAGCTCATTACCCAGCAACTGGCTGACCTCACCAAGAAGATGGAGAGGAACCAAGTAGCAGCAATCACCACTTCATCAACAACCCAAGAAGGAGTGAATGAAGAAGCAGAGGGTAGTCAGGAGCAAGCCAACTACATTGGGAATTCACCTAGGCAAAACCATGATCCATACTCCAAGACCTACAACCCTGGATGGAGGAATCACCCAAACTTTGGGTGGGGGAATCAACAAGACCAAAGCCTTGATCAAAGACGCCCAAATCCCAACAATGCAAGCCACCAACATTTCACATCTAGACCATATCAACACCCCCATAACAACACCTCTCCACATCCAAATCAAAACCAAAATAACTTACCTCATCCTTCCACCTCTAATCCCGATCTACAATCATTTGATGACAGACTCTCAAGGATTGAGAATCTACTTGAAGGCATAGGCAAAGAGATTCAAGATAGTAAAGCGTTCCGAGAAGAAGTAATGTCCAATATGCAAAATCAGGATGCTGCCATCAAGAAACTTGAGACACAAATTGGCTACTTATTCAAGAAAATTTCCAGCCACAACCTTCGCAGCAATACTAGCTCAACACAAAGGGAGGAGTGTCAGGCTATCACCCTTCGGAGTGGGAAGGAACTGAAGGAAACCCCCCAGAAACCACAAGAAAAGGACTCAGATAAAGAGGAAGAAGAGCAGGATGGAGCTCAAGTTCCTAATCTGAGTTCACAAAAAGGGGAAGGAGTACTAAAGCCAGACGTACCAAGATTCCCATATCCTCAGCAATTAAAGAAGAAGGGGGATGACAACCAGTTTTCGAGATTTTTGGAGATCTTCAAGAAACTACAAATCAACATACCCTTTGCTGAAGCAATAGAACAAATGCCACTCTACGCCAAGTTTTTAAAGGAGCTAATGACTAAGAAAAGAAGCTGGAAGAACAACGAGACTGTGATATTAACCGAAGAATGTAGTGCTATCATTCAGCACAAACTACCCCAGAAATTGAAGGATCCCGGGAGTTTTCAGATCCCTTGTATTATAGGGGAAATCACAGTGGAAAAGGCTCTTTGTGACTTAGGAGCTAGCATCAATTTGATGTCGGTAGCTATGATGAGAAAGATGAAGATTGAGGAAGCTAAACCAACAAAGATGGCCTTACAATTGGCAGACCGATCGTTCAAGTTCCTGCATGGCGTCGTAGAAGATTTGCTGGTGAAAGTGGGAGATTTTATCTTCCAGCAGACTTTGTAGTGCTGGACATGCAGGAGGAAGCCAAGGCTTCCATCATCCTGGGAAGGCCATTTTTGGCCACTGCTGGAGCTGTCATTGATGTACAAAAAGGAGATCTCACCCTGAGATTACACAATGAAAAGATGACGATCAATGTGTTCAAGGCCATGAGTTACCCACCAGAGCAATTGGGAGAGTGTATGAGGTTGGACTCACTTGAAGATGCAGTACATGAAAGTTTTGAAGAAGAAGAACCTGAAGGTTTAATAGAGGAGGAGTCTACGTTTAGTGAAGAGGTTGCAACAACAGAGATTCAAATACAAGGTGCACCAAAGGAAGAGAACGAAAAGTCAGAAGCACCCAAAATTGAACTCAAAGCATTGCCACCCTCTCTCAAATATGCATACTTAGGAGAAGATGAAAATTACCCAGTAATCATAAGCTCATGCCTCAGCCAAGATCAAGAGGATGAACTGCTCAAAGTACTGCGAAACCACAAAGATGCCATTGGTTGGACTCTTGCTGACTTGAAAGGGATAAGTTCGGCCATATGTATGCACAAGATACTGCTGGAAGATGATGCCAAACCATCTATTCAATCCCAAAGGAGGTTGAACCCAATCATGAAGGAAGTGGTACAGAAAGAAGTTATGAAGTTATGGCAGGGAGGGGGTAATTTACCCAATCTCAGATAGCCCCTGGGTTAGCCCCGTGCATGTTGTCCCAAAAAAGGGAGGAATTACCGTGGTTCCCAATGAGAAGAACGAACTAATTCCTACAAGGACAGTCACAGGATGGCGGATGTACATAGACTACAGGAAGCTCAATGAGGCTACACGAAAAGATCATTTCCCCCTTCCATTCATGGATTAGATGTTGGAAAGACTTGCAGGGCACGCTTATTATTGTTTTCTCGACGGTTATTCAGGATATAACCAAATAGTGGTTGATCCCAGAGATCAAGAGAAAACCTCATTCACTTGCCCATATGGAGTGTTTGCCTACAGGCGCATGCCATTTGGGCTATATAATGCACCTGCGACTTTCCAACGCTGCATGCTTTCTATCTTTTCAGATATGATAGAAAAATTCATTGAAGTTTTTATGGATGATTTCTCGGTATTCAGAGATTCCTTTCCTAGTTGCCTACATCACCTCGCCTTGGTATTGAAAAGATGCCAAGAGACCAATCTGGTCTTGAACTGGGAGAAATGTCACTTTATGGTGACAGGAGGAATAGTCCTTGGTCACAAAGTTTCTAACCAAGGCATTGAGGTTGACAGAGCCAAAGTAGAACTTATTGAAAAACTGCCTCCACTCAGTGATGTCAGGGCAATTAGGAGCTTTTTAGGGCATGCTGGTTTTTACAGAAGGTTTATTAAAGATTTTTCAAAGATAGCCAAGCCCTTAAGCAATCTCCTTGTAGCTGATACACCATTTATCTTTGATGAAACATGCATGTTAGCCTTTGAAAATTTGAAAATGAGGTTGTCCTCTGCTGCTATCATTTCCCCACTTGATTGGAATTTACCATTTGAATTGATGTGTGACGCATCTGATTTTGCAGTTGGGACAGTGTTGGGACAGAGGAAAGATAACTTAGTCCATGTGATATACTATGCGAGCAAAGTCCTTAATGATACTCAAAGAAATTATACCACTACTGAAAAGGAGTTGCTGGCAATAGTTTTTGCATTTGACAAGTTTAGATCGTACCTCATTGGTGCTAAAGTGATTGTTTTTACAGATCACATAGCACTTAAATATTTGTTTGCCAAGCAAGAATAAAAGCCAAGACTAATAAGATGGATCTTATTGTTGCAGGAATTCAATATTGAAATTAGAGACAAGAAAGGAGTGGAGAACAAGGTAGCAGATCACCTATCCAGGATTCCTCATGATAAAGGTGGAACACCTGATACAAGTGTGAACGAGTTCTTCCCTGATGAGCAGTTGATGATAGTTCATAAAGCACCATGGTTCGCAGACATTGCCAACTTCAAGGCAACTAGGGCATTGCCTCCAAAGATCAATAAACATAAAAAAAGGAAGCTCATGAATGATGCAAAGTACTTTGTCTGGGATGAGCCATATCTATTCAAGAAGTGTTCAGATGGAATCCTTAGAAGATGTGTTTGGGAAGAAGAAGGACGAGAGGTCCTATGGAATTGCCACGACTCATGCTATGGAGGCCACTTTGGAGGGGATAGAACTGCAGCTAAGGTGTTACAAAGTAGATTCTTTTGGCCCACTCTTTTCAAGGATGCCAATGAACTAGTAAAGAGCTGCAATGAATGCCAAAGATCTGGAAACTTGCCTAAAAGAAATGAGATGCCACAAAATTTCATCTTGGAACTGGAATTGTTTGATGTGTGGAAAATCGATTTCATGGGACCATTCCCAACCTCATATGCAAACAAGTACATCTTGGTAGCAGTGGATTATGTTTCCAAGTGGGTAGAAGCTATTGCAACCCCAACGAATGATAACAGGGTAGTCATGAACTTCCTCAGGAAGAATATCTTTAGCCGGTTTGGAGTCCTACGAGCACTCATCAGTGATGGAGGGAGCCATTTTTGTAACAGACCACTAGAAGCTCTTCTCCTACGATATGGGGTAAAACACAAGGTAGCCACGCCCTACCATCCCCAAACAAGTGGACAAACTGAGATATCCAACAGAGAGCTAAAGAGGATCCTGGAAAAGACTGTGGGTGCATCAAGAAAGGATTGGTCGAAGAAGCTGGATGATGCTCTTTGGGCATACAGAACAGCATTCAAAACACCACTTGGAATGTCCCCATATCAACTAGTGTATGGGAAAGCTTGTCATTTACCACTGGAGCTAGAATACAAAGCTCTCTGGGCTATCAAGATACTAAATTTTGACAGCATTACTGCTGGTGCAAAGAGGATCTTGCAGCTGCAAGAGATGAAGGAATTCAGGTCACAAGCCTATGAAAATACCAAGATGTATAAAGAGAAGGCAAAGAAAAGACATGACCTGCATCTTGCACCCAGGAGTTTCGAAAAGGGGCAGCGAGTACTCCTTTACAATTCCAAATTGAGACTATTCCCAGGAAAACTCAAATCAAGGTGGTCCGGACCTTTTCTTGTCACAAAAGTTTTGCCATATGGACACATCGAAATCATGGATGAAGGTTCAAAGAGGACTTTCACAGTGAACGGACAAAGACTCAAGCATTATTTGGGCAACATGGGGGAAAACCCCAGAGTGAATTACCATCTCAAGTAAAGGAGGAACCGTCAAGCTAGCGACGATAAAAGAGCACTCTGTTGGGAGGCAATGTAGAACCTATGCACAATTACTCAAGGGGGGGTGAATTGAGTATTGCAACAACAATGAATCTTTTTGCGAAAGTTAAAGACAATATACAAAAGTGTTATTGTACTAGTATTTTTCCAAGATCTTAACTCAATTGCTAAGCATTTATAAGGAGCTTTTACTTTCCAATAGACACCAACTCAAATAAATTGATCAAGCTTTTCACCAATCGGACTTAAGCTACTCCTTAAGTACTTATGAAGCTACTTTTCGATCACAATTTATTTGCTCAAAGGTAAAAGACAATAATATTGAAGAGATGAGTTTGGAGAGATGCAAACGCTATTTAGAGTGGTTCGGCACAATCCTTGTCCTACGTCCACTTTCTTTCTCAATCGCTATTGAGAAGTTCCACTATTGCCAAGCTTCAAGGCGCTCGCGCAAAACCTTTTACAATCCGAGTCCTTAGTTTCTAACACCTCACGGTATATGATCACCACTCGTATACTAACCCACTCCACTTAGAGATACCTTCTCTAAAATTTGCCTTGAGTACTTAGTATACCTCTTTGGTATTCTCACCGACTATAGTGTTTATAACTCTTGACTCAACCTTGGAGATCACACTCCAATTTACAAAGTGTTACAAGAAAACAATTCTCAAAGAATTGTTGAGATGAAATGAGTACTCTCTAGAAGAGTGTATGATTACAAGTTTAGCACTATTGAACCAATTGATATTGCTCTCTCAAATTGTGTATTATAACACCTTAAAAAATGTGTAGAATGAAAGAATATGAACAAGATAGTTTGCAAATGCTCACGTATATGAAATAAGGCTTCAATCCATCTATTTATAGACTCCCCAAACCTTAGAAACGTTGGGGAATTAATGGGATGGAGCCTTTTTGTCAAAACTAGCCGTTTTTTATTTTTTTGAATCATTTGCATCGATGCATAACACTTTGCATCGATGCAAATGTGTCTTTGAAGCTGAAATTTGAATTTTCAGCTAGGTTGCATCGATGCAAACATCTTTGCATCGATGCAACAAGTCGTCGCATGCTTTGCATCAATGCAAAATGAGTGTGCATCGATGCAAACCTTAAAGAATGGCTTAAAATCACTTCAAAATACTTAGGATTGATCTCAAACTTGTTGGAGTCAATTCCTATGCTTTTGTACCTTTGAAAAC